>NC_056728.1:1348484688-1348784688 GCF_019279795.1 Protopterus annectens
TCATTTATATAAATGTAAGATTACCTATGTCATACGTGATAATTTAATAAAGATGCTTATTGAAAATTAAAGAGGTAATAGAACTAGAAGTGGGATCCTTAGAAAAGGGTAGGAGAATATTACATAGAAAAAATAGAAATTGTGGGAACAATACATGAAGAATGTTTTGTTGGAGGAGTAAGGTTTAAGGGAAGGCAGAAATTTATCAAGATTTGGCTTACTTTTAATCATCTGGCAATAGTAAGCCAATATAAGTACATTTTTGCACTTGTTATAACTGGGTGATATTTAATAACTCTGTGCTGTATTTATTTATTATCACTGTTTGTCTGCATTGTTAAAGAAGCCTTGTTACTGTACTGCTCTTAGGTTGTTGATTGCCTTGCTTCTATTCTGATATCTGTCTCAATTTTATGTACTATTGGTCAATAGCTTTTGTGTTTTTATCTGACTGGCCTCTGGGTTTAACTTTCGAAAAATCTTTTTGCTGGTATAAAAGTAAAAGAATCTGCACAGAGCTTCCTTGTGCCTGTGGTTACAAGATTTGGCTTACTTCTAACCATCTGGAAATACTAAGCTGATATAAGTATATTTTGCACTGTTTGGGTGATATTTAATAACTCTGGGCTGCATGTATTTACTATCACTGTTTTCCTGCTTGCATTGTTAAAGAAACATTGTTACTGTGCTGCTCTTAGGTTGTTGATTGCCTTGCTTCTGTTCTGATATCTCTCTCCATTTTATTTTTCCAAGCCACCCACCCAGCTGTTGTATTCTTAAAACTTGGTGACTTTGAATTGCCCACCTGCACTATAACATTGATATTGGACACTCCTCCTGGTCCTATCACATCAGCTTATTCTACTGAATACAGTGAGATTATTTGGGAAGTCCCACTCCCTTAGTTTCTTAACCTTGAATTATCTTCTGTTTTCTCCCTTACTGCTAAAAAATACACTATATTCAGCTCCTTCTACTGTATTTTTTTTCTCTTCCTACTTTATTTTGGTTTTGCTGCTTGTTCTTAACCGTGTTCAATTGCATTTGTGGGAGGGTGGCCTAATGGTTAAGGTGTTTACCGTATAAACACAAGGTGCAGGGTTTGAGTCTCACAAGGGATAATTGGCTAGGCTTAAAATGGCTCACAAGGGCAGTTAGCTTAGTACTAATCTATGAACCTATAATAATCTATGAACCTGTAATTATTACTGCTTGTTAGTAGCCTGATTAAATTATAATTGTTATTCTAGTTTTGGTTTAAGGACTTGGGCTTCAGGACAGTTATTTTTACATTAAGAAGGTTTGTGGTCTGCACTCTTGTGGGAGGAGAGGATAGCCTCTACCCTTCTGGGATGGGAACTGCTGGGAGAAGGCTTATTGTCTGTTTGTTCTGGTTTAAGCTCTTGGGTTCCAAACCAGTTATTTTACATTAGGAGGATTTGTGCTCTAAACTCTTGTGGCAGGAGAGGTTAGCCTATACCCTTCTAAGCTGGGAATTGCTAGTTTAAGGCTGGTTGTGTCTGTTATTCTAAAAGTGTCTTAGTTCTGGTTTAAGCACTTGGGCTCCAAACTCAAACTTATTGTGCCTGTTGTTCTAAATGTCTTTGTTCCGGTTTATGCACTTGTGTTCCAAACCAGTTGTTTTGCATTAGAACGTTTTATGGTCTCGCCTCTTGTGGCAGGAGAGGATAGCCTACACACTTCTAAAATGGGAATTGCTGGTTGAAGGCTCATTGTGTCTATTATTTTGAAAGTGTGTTCTGGTTTAAGCACCTGGGTTCCAAACCAGTTATATTACTTTGGGAGAGTTGAGGTCTAGACCCTTGTGGCAAGGGAATGTGGATTACACCTTTCTAAGCGGGGAATTGATGGTGAAGGCTTATTGTGCCTGTTATTCTAAGTGTCCTTATTCTGGGTTTGAAACAAGTTACTTTACATTAGGAAGGCTTGTAGTCTAAACTCATGTAGCAGGAGAGAATAGGCTACACCCTTCTAAGCTGGAAATTGCTGGTTAATGGTCTGTTGTGTCTGTCATTCTGAAGTGTCTTAGTTCTGACTTAAACACTTGGACTCCAAAATTAGTTGTGTTACATTAGGATGGTCCTTGGTCTAGACTGCTGTGGCAGGAGAGTGTAGCCTACACCATTCTAAGCCGGCAATTGCTCTTTTATTTAAACTGTTTTTTGCTGTTGTAACTGTTATTTTAGGCACTTTGAATTTCTAGTACTTCTGCATTTTATAACATAGGCCAGATTCAGACTTGCTGTATCTAGACTGTTTGGTTTCACTTGAGCATTAAAACCAGCTCTTCACTGAGATACTGAAAGATCTGAGGCATCCATTGCTTCCAACTAACTATAAGTACCTCATCTGATGTCAATCTTCACGTCATCCTTGACAGTGAGATTCGGTTCCGAGCCCCGGAACCAACTCAGCCATTTACTTCAGCTTGCTCCTTCCAAACACTCGAGCTAGGCTCTACCCATAATACTCCTCTGTAAATTACCTCAGATCTCATTTGTCACTCCTTGTCTCAGATGCATCCTACTGCTCTCGAGCTTTGGCTTCTTAAATAGTGTTTTTTCTTTAAAAAATATCTATTCTCTACTTGATAGCTTTTTCTATTAATACTATCTTTCTTTCTTCTACCCACTCCTCTTGTTCCTTATCGTGCATATGTGTTTCTTGGTTTTAGCTATCCCTTTCTACTGTTGGTAGTTCCTGTGTGTACCATTGTTGGTACCTCTCTTTTACCTTTTAGGTAACCTTGCTCACCATTGTTGGTGTTTTCCATTTTCTCCTTCCTCTTCTAATTCCCCTCAGAAAAAAAAAATCCTACTATCCCTGTGTGTGTGTGTGTGTGTGTGTGTGTGTGTGTGTGTGTGTGTGTGTGTGTGTGTGTGTGTGTGTGTGTGTGTGTGTAGTTTTAGGATGGCTGTAAAGTCTGAGTCCTCAGCTAAATGTAAGGGCACCTCTGGTTTTAAAAGGTGCCAGAAATGTGATTGTAAAATACCCAATTTGGAGGGAATATGTGGTGCGTGTATTGCAGGGAAGGTTCATCTACAGGAAGATTGCTCAGTATGCCACAGGTTCTCCGCTAGGACTCTCACCAAACAGGGAAACAAACTTATCCTTAAAGGTTTGCTTAAAGGAGATTTTGAGGAGGCAATTTCTGATTCCAAAACGGAAGTCAGTTCTTCGTCTTTGTCATCCTCTTCTTCAAGAAAGAGACCTTCCTTGGTTTGTAGTTCCTCAGAACCCCCTAGAAAATTATCGAAACAACCTTCGGTGTCAAAATGTTACTCGGCACCGAATGGTAAGAAGGAATCTGTACCTACGAAGACTATGGAACCGAGTTCTCTACCATGGTACGAAAAGATTCCTCGGTGTAGGTGCAGCCTAAAACATTTGCTGTTCCAAGATCAATAAATTCACCATCTATTTACCTATTCAAAGCCAGACCACCAAGCCCCTTCCTCGATCCAAGACCCCCCCCCCCAAGTCTCCGACTGCCTCAGTTTGATCCACTAAGAGCCTGTCTGAATCAGACATTATGAGACTGGTGGATCAGCTCCTTGGGACAAGGGGATTGCCTTTGGTTACAAGCCAGACCAGCACCGGGATCAGCCAGATTTCAGCACCAACACTTCTTTCTCCTCCAACTCCAGTTTAGTCTTTAGAGCCCATGGTTAGGACATTCGTGGCTTTGACTGTCTCTCTTCCGGTAGCAGCTTCTTCTCCAGAAAAGAGGGTTGCCTTTAGTGTCTCTGGACTTTTGGCTCCGAAGGCCTCCTGGGGTCGAGACTCTATGGCCAGTTCTGAGGTACATGGATTGACTTCATTTATTTTGGAGCCTTCCATGGCCTTCGGTGCTTTGGCCTGCGAAGGGTCAAGTCAGGCTTCAGTTTTGGGGGTTGCTTCTTCGGTGAGGGGTGAGACCTTGGTTTTGAAGGAGTCTATTTTAGTTCTGGGCTCCCATCCCTCTATGGGGGGGGGGGGCAGCTTTTCGAATCATGGAGAAGCCCTTGTCCATTGGGGACTCACAGTCTTTGTCATCCCTGTTGGGGTAGATCTCTATATCCCCTCAACTGAAGACCCCATAGGTCTCTTCCCCCAGGGCAGAGGGCACAAAAAAACTGAAGTAATATCCTCCTTAGTGGTTTCCTATTCAGACACTTCCCCGGAACATCCCCTCAAGGAAGTACCCGCCAAAAGAAAGTGCAAGAGGAAGCAGTTAGACACCAAAGCTACTGACTTTGATGAAGGGGAAGGTTCCCCCAGGTCACCCCCTGATGATGTTTCCTTCAGGGACATCCTAGAAATCCCAAAACAGAGGGGGTGGCTGGTCTTCCATCCCACCTTACTTGGAGGAGTCCATGTATTTGGAGTCTTTTCGTGCCCAACCCTGTACCTCCTGGATTTCTCCACCCGTTGATGTGCTTATTAAACTCATCGCTCAGTGGGCATGGAAGATCCTTGACTCCATCACACCAATCCTCAAGAGACCTGACAGGATCCTTTCCACACCAAAAGAATAGCAACACTTTTCCAAAGGGATACCCATGGATGCCATGGTGATAGTGGCAGCCACCAAGAAGGAATTTGCTGAGGAAAGTCCATCTATCTATCCTCCTAACAAGAAGTCTAGGACTGTGGATTGGTTTGGGAAGTGCATTTACACTTCATCAACCTTTGCTCTCAGGTCTTTGAACTACATGGTGTGCTTTACTAAGTTGCAAAGGGATCTAATCAAAGAGCTTTCAGATACTCTCTCAAGAGTAGTGGCTGAAGGGGTACAAGACAAAGTGGCCTCGCAGCTTGCCACCCTTGAAGCAGTCTCTAATTCGTCCATGAGGCTCATTGCCTACACAGGCGAAGGGACAAGAGCAGTGGGTACAGGCATAGCCATGAGAAGGCACTCCTGGATGCGCTTATGTGATTTTGCAGAGCCATTTAAATCATCATCCGTCAACACTCCATTTGATGGATCCTCCCTTTTTGGTCTTAAGGTAAAAGACACTCTTGCCAGATGTGAAAAAGATGGGAAGACTCTTTCTGCCATAGGCATACATTTCTCCACTCCTTAACATCCTTATTCCAGGCACCAGAGAAGTGGGAGACTCTGGTTCAAAAAGTCCCAAGGGCCTTTCCAGGATTCATGTGGCAAGAACTTTCCCCAGGGCAGAGGGGGAAGTAATGGAAGGCACCGCCGTAGAGGCAGAAGTAGCCCGTAGAGCCAGGGGTCCAGAGATTCCTACTCTGGTACTTCCTACTAGTGCTTCTTAATGTAGGCCCGATTGCCTTCCTGTGGACGCAGTTGGGGAATGACTATCCCTATACCTACCTGCCTGTCAGCAGATAACTTCGGACAAATAGGTGCGTGGAATCATTTCCAGAGGTTACAAAATTCCACTTTCCATAACCCCAGAAATCCAAAAAGGCTTACAGATGGGTCGCTAACTGGCTCACTGATAGAATACACACAGTCAAAATAGGGGAATCCAGCTCCAACAGCAGACCTATAACCAGAGGTGTTCCACAGGGATCACTCCTGGGATCTCTACCGTTTGAAATCTATTTCTCCGAAGTATAAGCAAAAGCTCAAATTCTGTGGCTGACAAAGTTTGCTGATGAATGCAAACTTAGAACGGTCAAATAATCTGCAAATGATGTCAACATCCCGCAAGAGGGTCTTACACAAACAGATGATTGGTACCAAAGTCATGGCCTTAAACTCAATGCAAATTCCTTTTGGTAAGAGTGATGTTCTTGCTAACTACCACATCAATAGCAACACCCAAAGTATGCACTCAGTTGATAGCAATCTTGCCTTTGATCGCCATGTCTCCACAGTGGTAAGAAGGGCATTATATATTGCTCATCTCATATATAAGGGCATTGCCTCCAGAAAAAAAGAAGTTATATCCTCCCTGTACTCTTCCCTCATCAGGCCAATAATTGAGTGCAACTCCCCTTTTGGTATGTACCTTTCTAAGCACCTTCAGCAATTGAAGAACTTACAAAGGTTCCTCACAAGGAAAATTCAAGGTCTTCAGCATCTGTCCTATGTGGGTCATCATAAATTACTGTCACTTTATTCTGTTTCATACAGACTACTCAGAGGTGATCTCTGCCTTGCAAATAAGGCAATCTCGGACCCTGCTTTATTGGAAATGCTGCATATCTGCAAGTCAAATGGTACACTGGTTACTCTCTCTGAAGACCTTAACCTGTTATGTGGCATTAATAGAACCTGCTGGAGGGACAGATTTGTCTCCCAGAGGTTACCCCACCTTTGGAACAGATTCCCACTTCATGTCAAACAGAGCACCTCATTGGCCCTCTTCAAACGCAGCCTGGATGATTTGATGGGTAACCATAAATTCATCCTGGGGGTTCCAAATTTGTCCCTCTTGGACATTGGCATTAGGTGCTGATCATGGAAATAAGGGTAGAACTTGACTAGGCTTGTAAGGGCCCTAGGGCCATTAGCCTAGTAACTTCCTATGATCCTATGAATTTATATAATATTGAATTGATGATAAATATGTAAAAGAATACAAGTGATGTATAATGTTTGCATCTGGGAATGTTTTATGGTTTGTTTTCTTTTATATAAATGTATGTTTGCTATTGTCTTATGTGATAATTCATTAAAGTTGTTTAGATGAAAAAGAAAAAAGATAATAATTTAGGGGCAGTATGGGCTTCTGTCACATGTGTGGCACAGTGGAGTATTTTGCCATTGTTTCCGTGATATGATAGGGCTGGAGCTGGGATGCTGCCCTGTGTTGCATGCGTGTGGTGGGGACTGAGACTGCCCTCGTGCATCACAAACAGCTAAAGTTTTATAGTGTATAAAAAACTGTCTAAATTCTTAGTCGAATATCTATATCATATTTGTGTGAAGGGGAAAGTGTGCTGGAGGTCTGGTATTGCACCATCCTGACCGCTGCATAGTTTTCTTTTTCATTTCTCCATCTACTGCTCTGCCAGTTCCGTAGTATGTTAAATAGGTGCTCTACCTCTGGACTAACAACATTGGTTTCCACCGATGACTACTAGTGTTTGGTTATAATTCCTGTCATTCCTGCAGGGTTGAGCGAGCAGGTAAAAATTCCACTCCATCCTATCACGCATGACAGTTCCTCAGGAATCTGCTTTGCTCTACTGAGCTGCAGTCAGGACTCTGTTCCCCCCTGTGCCAAGGAACCAGATTTTGCTGTTTTTGACTGGTAATAAATCCTAACTTTGAGCTTTCTTTTGCTTCTTTACACCCTTTAGATCTTGTTTAGCACAGTAGTTATACTGTGTATGTAGTTCAACTGTTGCTGGTTTTATTACTTTAAGCCCATTATTTTTGCATACTTCAACTGCTTATAATTATTTTGTTTATTACAGTGTTACTCTTTACAATTGCTTATAATTATTTTGTTTATTAATGTTATTGTTTGCAACTTCATGTAAAGCAATGCCTTTTATAGATGTCATTGTGATGTACTGTTTTACATTGGCTGTTTTCCTAATCGCCCATTGCAAGGTTTCTTGTAGGCCACATAGGAAAGCAAATGCAGGTGTCTTGTAACTGAACCCCAGCAGTCTCCAAACTGTGTAATAAAACTGATAAATACAGTATAATTCTGAGCCTTTATAAAGTTTGGGAAATGCAAGTTCATTAGTAAGTAAATGTATTTGCGGAATGCCTTCACTTTAGCCATGTCAGTCATAGAAGTTGATGACTGTGGTATCTCATTAACACCAATGTCGTGTGGAATGTCACACCTCTAGCAGCCTACACACATCCTTACATCCCAAAGCATTTTTTGGAAAGAAATGTAAATATTCTGTGAACAATAAAAGCTATTGAAATGGTACAAAAAAAACAATGCAAAACACCAAGTAATTTTCAGTATTAAATGCAGGACAGAGTTTTATATAGAAAAAATAAGATGAAGAATGCTCAAAACTGTGTACATTTAATATACCATTAGGAAGGTAGAGATTCTTAGATGACCACTTGGTAATTCCATCAGCATCAGTTATTTCAAAGAACTGCTGTATGAGTAATTAAAGGTTTGGAAGGTATAAACATACAATTATGATCTGTTAATGTGGGGTCTGAAAGTAGTAGTAAGATGATGGACTAATAATCTGATGAATATATTAAGATGGCCTTATTTCAAATTAGATAAGAGCAAATATAAGATTGATGAGTCTGAAATACATTAGGTCATATTCTAATTTCTGAGAGACTGAACCCTGAGGGAAAAAACATATACCGGTTGGACAGGCGCCAAAACCTGAAGACAAGCAGCCATTTCGGGGGTTTTGAAGAATAATGCAGTTGCTTGCAACATTTGTATGTAGTATGTCTGATTAACTATGTCTTCATTAAAGCTGTTAAAGAAAACGTTGAAATCCTGGCGAAACTAGTTATAGCAACATCAGCATTAACATGCTATGATATGAATAAGTACGTTACATTGCAAGTAGATGTCAGAATGTTATAAGACCTGTGATTACTCAAGATGATGGATCTGTTTCCTGTGGGTAAAGATTTACAGAGGCTCAAAAGAGATGTCTGCAGATATAAAAGGAATTGTTAACACTAATGTGTGGATGTCAGAAATTACATGAATATGTTTGTGGTAAATGTGAGCAGGTAGAAAGACACGGTATGTCATTGCAAAACATATTTAGAAAAAAACAGCTCTAGTAGCATAGCAAGACTATGATCCCAGTGAGCCAGTATTGATTAGTGGCTTTGGCAAATGATGGAGTTGGCATGCATCTTTGGATGTGACCATCACAGGAGGGGCATTCTGAGGCCTTCAAGTGCTAAGTCCCTCATAGAAGAGGAGTTGATGCAAGGGACTGCCCCAGAGGCTGGTGTTCATCCACTAAGCTACTTTCATTACAGCCCTCATTTCCAGTGTACAAGAGCAGGCACATTCTTCAGGGAGTTTACTGTGTTTCCCCCAGAGATCTTGGCCATTCCCTTCACCGAAGAGAGGAATTAGGCCTAGATAAACTTGCCATCATTTCCAGGATGCTAGCGAGTGCAAGAACACCACTGAGGCTGCCTATTTGACAGCCTCACCAGCCAGCTTTCACCCTCATGGAGAAATACACAGGACAGTAAATCAGTGAGAATATCTGAAAGGGGAGACTTTGATGGTCAGCAGGTACAGCAGGAAAAGCACATAGAAAAAAAGGCATATTCAGAAGGTCTTTGTATAGGGCATCTCTGAAATTGCAAGGGGTGTTATTTACAGATGTATGCCTAGAAAGGTGAAATACAGTTGAAATAGGGAAGTACACATAGCAAATAAGCTGTTGAGTTGGGCATATTTCAGAGAAGGATAATGAATTACTAGAAGAACTGGATAGTTTTTGAGTAATGCCACAGTTATCACTGATAAAATTGACAGAAGAAAATGTAAAAGAAATTCTACATATGCACTGGCACTGACTTAATAATGTCAATTACCAAATTACATGGAGAGGATTGAGCATTAATCATTAGTAAGAAAAAAATCTGCCTTACTTTTCCTTCAAGAATTGAGTAAGTTATGTCCAAGGCTTTAATATTCATTGCTGATATATAGCTGCCAATCAAATGAGAAAATGAAAGGTTGAGAGGATTCATGAATCACATCTGGAAATAATAAAGGACAAAAAAAGAGTAAGATATATAATATGTTGTGCAGGAATTTTGACTGAAACAGAAACAGTGGCACAGAGCTCTACCATTTGCAGTTCATAATGTAACAATAATGCAGAATAAGAGATATAGTTGAAATACTCACAGTTGTCCTGGTAGTGAAGATTTTCATTCCTTGAGTAGAATGGACACAGACATATTTCAATTTAAAGTAACCACATTATCTTATGTGTGTGTGTGTGTGTGTGTGTGTGTGTGTGTGTGTGTGTGTGTGTGTGTGTGTGTGTGTGTGTGTGTGTGTGATATATTTTTTAATTTGTTTACCGGGAAAGTCCGACTTGGAACAAACCCAATTTTCAACAGAGGCCTGGGGAGAAACACTGTAGATGCATGTCTTTGTAACGTGGGAGGAAACCGGAGCACCCAGAGAAAACCCACACAGGGAGGACATGCAGACTTTGAACAGAACACAGAAGTCACCCCGGCCGAGAATCAAACCAGTCCACAATTTAAAAGTCAGGAATTCAGAATATTTGTTCATGAATGGGAATTTAAGACATATAATGTCTAGTGATAGTCAATAATATCCATAGTCTCATGGACAAGTAAAAAGAACTAGGAGTAACAAAAAATCTTACGAGAAACAGATGTAGCAGTAGCCATCTTATAATTTTTGAATATAGGAATTTACATCTGGAGCTCACTCTCTCATCAGCCCAATTTTTAATTGGTAAAAGTTGATAAGCAAATTACCTGCTTTTAACAGTGTTATTGATGTCTGAACATTAGTACAAAGTAAAGGAAATGCTGTAGTGAAATTGGGTACAATGGAAGTCTTTTCACATTAGGTCAGAAAGAGAGGAAAATGGAAATAAAGTAAGAATACAGTGTCCTTTGTTATGAGAGGATGGAAAAATCTGTTAGAGGAAAGGTATAAGAAAAATACATCTCATTCCAGGGAAGAAAAATGAACAGTCAAAATTCTCATAACAAGTATGCTATGAATTCAGAGAGATCATCCTGCACTCCTCAAAACTGCTGCAGTTTAAAGTAGCAGTTTCCATGATGATGGGAAATGCAGTTCAGACGTATGTCCCTGAATTGCATGGTGTTACCACTTGGGCTAATCAGAACTTTATTTGGTAATCACATTTGGTGGCCCATGTATACACTGGAACAGGAATCTCTCATTAATTTTACCAAATATGTTCAAACGTGCACACGGACATTCTGCCACATCTCTTACCTGTCCCTGAGTTTACAGAATGTCCATGATGTTGCTTCTTATTTTTTCCTGCCCCTCATAAAGCACAGATGATTATTGTCAATCAGTTTGTTTGTGTCTTTCGGCTTTTCCCGGTTAGGGGTTGCCACAGCGGAACTCCGATCCGCTAATGATTGGCAGTAGATTTTTGCGTACCGAGTTGCCAGCTCTGATGCACAACCTTCAACGAAGGTACGCCCATTCACGCATGTCTCCACACAGATGTCGCTCTAGCTGAGAATCGAACCGAACAGCGTCTTACTGTGAGGTGACAATGCTACCGCAGCACCACCACCGTTAGTCAGTAATGTCGGCTGTTTGTTTCATTCTTATTGTTCAGAAACTGCACCATGACACTAGGCTTGTTGCTGTTTTAAGTGACTTAGAATAATAGTTAAAAATTCTCCCTGATGTCATCTAGTGTTCCTCCTGGCTTTGTCTGGAAGTTCTAATCATAGTCATTTAGAGATATGATAGCCCCCTTCCCCAACATGGACTCATCACTGTTCCTTTCAGCGCTTCCTGATTGTATACAACATCCCTCATAACTCATTATGGGTCAGTCAATACCAGACATTAGAGTTTTATACTTGTTAAGAAACTGCATCCTTCTACAAGGCCTGCCCTTCTATTAAGTCCTCAGATGGTGCAGAACACTATAGTTCTGAGTTATTAATGAGCTGCTTTGTGTACCAAGGGTGCATCATTCAAATCCTTTTTAATCATTGCTAAACTTTGCTAATTTTATTTAGGGTAATATTAAAGTGTCCCTGGTGTGTAATGTTCCCCACCCAAATCCATTGTTCTACTAACTTTGTAAGTAGCCTGTGGTCATATTAATGTGTCCTTGGTGTCTAGTGCTTCCCCATATATCTCACATCTTTCATTCTGCAAAGCCTGTTGTTCTGTTAACTTTTTAAGTGATAAAGAGTAATATTATGTATTGTCTCTGGTGTCTTGTGTCTCCCTAATATGTATTTCATGTAGCCAAACCTACTGTTCTGTTAATGTTTTTTATGTGACCTAGAGTAATATTTAAAATTCCCTGATGTCTAGTGTCTGTCCACCCAGCATTGTAAGGTTTGCTTTTTAGTCTAGAGGAGTTGAGATATTGTAGTCCCTCACAAACAGACTCACACATGTGCATGTGTTCACACATTCATGGACACAGACACACACACACACACACACACACACACACACACACACACACACACACACACACACACACACACACACACACATCATCATAAATCATCCCCCCTTCACCCAGTTGCAGTGACAGATACACACACACACACACACAACACACACACACACACACACACACACACACACACACACACACACACACACACACACACACACACACACCCCTACCCTACCTATCCCCTAAGTAACCACCTTGCTGTTACAAGGCAAAACCAGTTTCTCACACACACGGACCTGAGGTCAGTCATCCCTGTACATATATACATACATACACATACACACACCACCATCACCTATCTGCTAAACTCCCTGACACTTACCTCTAAAGTACTGTCACCCAATGAAAGTAATGGGTGAGTGCAGACTTTTAACTGAGTTAATTAATTCAACTGGCAATTGCCCGGCTGCTTAAGTGTCTAACTGCAGGCATTCCCAGGGGAGAACATATGGCTAATTAGCATAGGCTATTTACTTGAAATGCTTCATTAGTGGTTTCAGCCCAGAAATTAGTAGTTTATTGGCCATTTGGGGCTAATTTCTATCTCTTTCATTTCCCTACTATAAAACCCGCATTTGCAAGGTTTTTGTGCTAGTATACAACTTAGCAAGCTCCTGCCTGGTGCCCTGCAGAGTTCTACAGCAGCAGAGATACAAAAGAGAGACTTTGGAGTGATCAAGTATCATTTTTCTGCATTTTCTTGTTGCCTGTAGCTAATTCCGCCTAAAATGATTTTCTGGAGTTTCTTTGATTTAAAAAGCTTGTTTCAGCTACATATTGTACTCATTTTACTGCCTGCACTTTAACAAAGTCATTTTTTTGTTTAAATTACCTGCTTAACTGTTGCAGGCTACACACTCGTGTGATAGCCATTTCTGTGCATTTAAAGTGTTTTTCTTAATTGTATCTGCTTTATTTTCTGAAAAAAAAACAAAAAGAATATACTTGTTTTCCCACCTTTCTAAGCTAGTATAGTCCAGTTTTCACGTTAGTGTTGAATTCAGGGCTTTGTTACAAGTTTCTGGGTTTGCCCATACCTTACTTGGATAGAAGGAAGTTTCTCTGTTCACTGTGGGAGAGGGAGCTTTGAGCAGCCTATCTGTCCCTGGAGGAGTGGTTTCAGCCCAGAAATTAGTACTTTATTGGCCATTTTAGGCTAATTTCTATCTCTTTCGTTTCCTTGCTATAAAACTCGCATTTGCAAGGTTTTGCACGCCGGGCAGCGCCGGTTAGTTAGGATATAACTATTCCTGGCTCCACAAAGCCTGCTCTTAATTTTTTCCCTTGGAACTAAACAAACTTTCAACTTAAGCACTCAAACCATTCACTTTTCATACCTTCACTTGCTCAAAACTCATAGCAAGCACTAATAAACCTTAGTACTAGACCCCCCCCGTACTGTAGAGAAGGACAAGGCTCTGTATTCGACCTTACCAGCCAATCAGTAAAACAGTTCACTGTACCTATCCAGGCATGTCCAAAGGGCAGTTTCAGGTGTACTCTCCGGTCCAACTGGTGAATCTGGGCATTTTGAGGCAATGTTACAGTTGCCTCATGTACACAGACAACCCTCTCCTCCTTCCACCAAACACTAATACATGCGAGAGCTACAATTATACAGCCAAACTGGAGGCTAAGCTCTCTCAACCCAAGACTGGACCAGGCAGTCAAGAGGAGAAGGGAATTACTTGCATCACACCACCAGTCTCACACAGACTTATGAAACCAGCACTGGCAAAAAACACACATAAATACACATCCAGGCAACCTCCACCCCCCCAACACAAACCATGAAACACATACTTCACAAAATCAGTGTGCCACACAATCACAGCCCTTAAGGCAAAATAACATACCCACCACACTAGTAATAGGTGACTCTATAGTCTGGCACTCACTAGGCTGAACAAGGAGAAGGTTAATGTTAGCTGCCTGTTGGGTGCCAGGATTCACCACATAACACAAGCACTCCGGTCACTCCAGAACAAGTACATATATGACTCTGTCATTGTCCATATTGGTGTGAATGACCTGAGCCGTACCTCCCTGGACTACATGAAAAGAGACATGGAGGAGCTCTCTGATCACGTAGCCCAGGCCGGTATGATCCTGACCCTGAGTAGCATCCTGCCCTCACCAAGAATGATACCACGGTATAGAGAAAAAATATCAATTTCAACAGTTGACTAAGCATCTGGTGTCATTCAAAGGGGATCCAGTGTCTGTCAGCCTGGGATGACATGCTCGACCAGCCACACTGCTTTGCTATAGACGGCTTGCACCTGTCACCCTTAGGCTTTCGAATACTGGCCAAGGCTCTTGCCACCCCCATAGTGCCTTTTTTAGGCAAGGTTCAAAAGACAAACCCACCGCCGTAAATAGCACAAGTAACAAAAAACTGAGGGTAATGCTAATCAGTGCCAGAAGTCTAAACCTCAAAATGCATGCACTCGAGGCACTCCTCAGTGTGGAGAAAATCGATTTATGTGCAGTAATAGAATCCTGGTTTAAGGCTCCAGAGAGCACTCCAGCACTACCAGGCTGCAACTCATACCATAGATTTCGGCCATAAAACCTGGACCGAAATACAAAAGGCGGGGGAGTATCCATATTCATCAAGGATACCCACAAATCCAGGTTAGTGGCACAGCACAATGCTTCAGAGATCATTCACGTGCAACTAACAATGGGCAAAACTGCTATTCAAATTATAGCTTGCTACAGATCACCCACCATGTCCCAGGACCCCCACTCCGCATTCCTGGAAACACTGGGAAACATAAAGGTCCTACCAAACACCCTGATATTGGGTGATTTCAATTACCCAAACATTAACTAGGAGAACTACTCAAGTACAAACTCTCTTGCCCAACATTTCTTAGAATTTATAAACTCAGATGCCCTGGATCAACTGGTCAGCACCCCCACCAGAGGTGACAACATATTGGACCTGGTCATCACCAACATGGGTGACCGGTGTTCCACACGCTGGTTAGATCTGACCATAATCTAATCATTGTGGATATCTACATTCCGCCACCACCCCCAGTCAAGGAAACCACTGTGAAAAACTTTTCAGAAACAAACTTCATGTTACTTAAGACCGAGGTGGGAAGTTTCAAAGCCCCCATGCTAAAGGATAACGCTGTCCAAGCTGCAAAATCCTTTACTAATGCACTCTATGGGCACCTACAAGAATGCATGGATCGTACTATCCCAAACAAAACCAAGGCTCACTCCTCCAAGAAAAGAAAAACAGTCTGGTGGACCCCTGCCATAAACAAGCTGTACAATAGAAGGAGGAAACTATTATTTATTTTTATTTATTTTTTATTTTACATTTGTTGACCGGGCTAGTCTAACTGGATATATGTCCATTTTCAGTAGAGGCCCGGGGAGAAAAGCTCCAAGCATGAACAGTGACAAAGTTAACAATATATAAAAAAACATGTAAAATCACAATACAGAGGCAGCATTGGTCAAAAGAAAAATTATAATAATAAAATTGTAAACTATAAAAATTATACTAAAAAATTATACTAAACACAATAGTAGGTATGAGCAAGACCCAATTAAGAGAGAAAGGTCCTTATATTTTATCCTCTTACTATGAAGAAAAGAGTAGTAACTAGATTTGGAGGCATAGGTTAGAGGAGTAGGGATAGGGGTAAGAGCAGGAAGGGAAAAAGATATCAGTCTGGGTTAGCACATGGACAAAGCCAATGAGTTATAAGATGTTTTTTAAATAGAGAAGTAGAAGCAAGGGTTGATATTTCAGAAGGAAGCTGATTCCAGTTTTTACCTGCTGTGTTTGAGAAAAGTGATTCACCAGCTTTGTTGTTAAATTTAGTCGAGGAGACAAGGAGCTTATTAGCAGAGCGTAGTGTAGCTAGATTTTTATATGGTGTAATCCAATTAGTGAGGATAGGGGTGTTGTTGGGGTGGTATAGGATTTTTTGAGTGATAAGTAATTGTTGACAGAGTATATGGTTCTGCAGTTATAGCCATCCAGGTTGTTTGAGGTTGAGGCAGTGGTGAGTTTTAAAGGGGGAGCATGTGATGAATCTAGCTATGCTATTATAACAGGTGGAAAGTTTGCAGAGGTTGTTTTTAGATAGGTTAGTATATAAAGCAGAGGCATAGAAAAGGGTAGAAATGAGGTGGGTCTGGGCAATAGTTTTCCTGGCAGAAGGGGTAAGGAAGGGTTTAATTCTATAGAGGTCAAGTTTTTGTTAACTGATTTTATGGTGGAGTTGATGTGGTCATCGTAGTTGAGACGATTATCAATTGTTACACCTAGTAGGCGGGTTGTAGTATCTGGGGTTATGTTGGTAGCATTGTTAGAGATTATAGAGAATAATGGATTAGGTGATTTAAGAGTTGGAGTAAATAGCAGTAGTTTTGTTTTTTTGGGGTTTAGGGGGAGGTAGTGTTGCATGAACCAGTTTTCAACATTATGAAAAACAGTTTGGGTGAGGGACTGGAGAGAGGCTATATTCTTAGCTAAACAGATTAAGGTGGAGTCATCTGCATATTGAATGCAGGTGGCTTGAGGTTTGTTCATGTGTAGATCATTAATAAATAAGGAAAAAAGAAGGGGACCTAAGATAGAACCTTGGGGTACACCAATATTCACTGGAAGTAATGTAGACAGACTGTTATCCCAAAGTACTGCTTGCTGTCTATTTTCCAGATACAACCTAAACCATTGTAAAGCTTGTGGATCGAGAGAATGGGCCTTTAGTTTGTCTAGAAGTAAGTTATGGTTAACCATATCAAAGGCTTTTGACAGGTCAATAAATAGTGCAGAGGAAAAAGAGTTGTTGTTACGATTGTTATTTATAGAGTCGGTGAAGGATAGTAGGGCAGTCGTTGTGCTATGGAATGGTCTGAAGCCATGTTGGCAGTTTGCTAGTAGGTTATATTGTAGTAGGTGGCTAAGTAATTGTTTGTGAATACATTTTTCCATTATCTTAGCTAATGGGGAGAGTAAGGCAAAAGGTCAAAAGTTAGAAAACTCAGTAGAAGATCCACCTTTATGTAGAGGGATCTTCTATTGAGCTTTCTAACTTTCGACCTATTGCCTTACTCTCCCCATTAGATACAACTAGTACAGAAAAAAGTAAAGTCCCAAGAAGGGAGGAAATCCCTGATCAGTATCAGCAAGAAACTACGTTCCCTCATAAAATCGTCCAAGGCTAGCTCCAAAAGAAAAATTGCCATGGACTCCAAAGATAACCACAAAGCATTCTTTAGCTATCTTAAGAATCTAAGTGACAATTCTCAGATCTGTTCGGAGTTAGTGCAGAATGTCACAAAATACACTGAACCGACCGATATAGCCAACATCCTGGCAGACAGGTTCAGTGCAAACTTCACCCCCCTCTCACCCCCAAAAGGGCCCATAACTGTACCAGAAGAATGTAGTGCCCCTGAAATCACAGACACTCAGGTTAAAACAGCCCTCTCCAAAGCCAAAAACACAGCATCAATGGGACCAGTTGGTGTCCCAGGCTGCGTCCTACACACGCTCAAAGATGAACTAACCCCTCACCTAAACACACTGTTTAAACTCAGCCTCTCCACAGGCTACGTGCCCACAGAATGGCACACAGCAATGGTTATTCCACTCCACAAAGGTGGAGTCACAATGGACCCAGGGAACTATCGCCCTATAAGCCTGACTAGCTTGGTCTGCAAAGCTATGGATCGCATCATCATGGATCTCATTAACAGAGACATTGGAAACCTCCAAACACTGGACCCTACCCAGTTTGGCTTTAAGGGCCGATCATGACTCCTAAACCTGGTGGACTTCTTTGAGACAGTTACCAAGGCTACAGATGAGGGAAAGGTGGTCCACACAGCCTACCTAGACCTTGCAAAGGCCTTCAACACCATTCCCCACTCAGTTATTATATATAGACAAGCTCTCCAGCCTGAACATAAACCCCTACGTCACGAGATGGGTTGCCAACTGGTTCATGGACAGAACTCACATGGTAAGAGTTGTGGGAGCTAGGTCTGACTCTAAACCGGTTACAAGTGGTGTTCCCCAGGGCTCAGTCCTAGGACCCCTCCTGTTCGGCATATACTTCTCAGAGATACAGGCAAGTACAGGAAGACTATGGCTGACCAAGTTCGCAGACGACTGCAAACTAGGGGCTATAATTGACTCTCCGGCTGACACAGACATCCTCCAAAAGGGTCTCACTGAGACAGATAACTGATGTCAAAACCATGGCCTCAAGCTAAATGCCAAAAAGTGCATAGTCATCCCCTTTGGAAAAAACAAAGTACCCACAATCTACTACATAGATGGTAGCCCCTAAATACGGAAGACATAATAAGGGATCTGGGGACCCAGGCAGATAGTAACCTCTCCTTTGATAATCACATTGCCAAAGTGGTTAGAAAATCTTTCTATGTGGCCCACCTAATCACAAAAGGGTTTGCATCCAGATCGAAAGAGGTCACTGGGCCCCTCTATGCATTACTCATCAGGCCCATCATAGAGTACAATGCCCCATTTGGGATGTACCTTACAAAGACACCTGCAACAACTGGAAAGACCACAGAGGTACCTCACCAAGAGGATCACTGGTCTCAAGCAGATGCCCTATGCATCTCGACTGAAGAAACTCCAGCTGTACTCTGTTGCATACCGCCTACTCAGGGGTGATCTCTGCCTGACATACAAGGCCATGTCCAACCCAGAATTGATGGACATGCTCCACCTGAAGAAAACCATATCCCCTCGAGCCACATGCTCCAGGGATCTAAACCTCACCACAACAATAAATAGGATGTGCTTGAGGGATAGATTCCTGTCACAGAGACTTCCCATGCTCTGGAACAAGATTCCAGTCTACATTAGGCAGAGCTCCTCACTAACCCTCTTCAAGAGAAACCTTGACGAGTGGATGGGAAACAGAAAGTTTACCCCAGGGATCACTTCAATCGCTCTGCTGGACAGAGGCACAGGGAACTAATCTAAGGGGGCGGCGAAAGCCAACACATTCCGGCTAGGCTTATAAATGCCTTTGGGCAGACAGCCTAGTACCTACCTATGAACCTATGTTGTTCCATTATTTTTTTATGTGACCTAGAGTAATATTTAAAATTCACTGATGTCTCGTGTCTGTCCACCCAGCATTGTGAGGTTTGCTTTATAGTCTAGAGGAGTTGAGATATTGTAGTCCCTCACAAACAGAAACACACATGCGCACATGTTCACACGCCTCCACCGACCCTGGAAATTACCGTCCCATCAGCTTGACAAGCCTGATCTGCAAAGCTATGGAGAGGATCATAATGGAACTCATAAATAAAGACATAGGGGACTTGCAGACTTTGGATCTGACCCAGTTTGGCTTTGTCAAAGGCAGATCATGCCTTTTAAACCTGGTTGACTTTTTCGAAAGAGTCACCAAGGCCATTGATGAGGGAAAGGCAGTCCACACAGCCTACCTCGACCTGGCAAAGGCTTTCGACACAATACCCCACTCAGGTATCATTGAAAAACTCATCAGCTTAAATGTAAACCCATACGTCACAAGATGGGTTGCAAACTGGCTAAGTGACAGAACCCACAGGGTCAGAGTTGCTGGCGCCATGTCAGACTCCAAGCCTGTCACAAGTGGTGTCCCACAGGGCTCTGTCCTGGGCCCACTCCTGTTCGGCATCTACTTTTCAGAAGTATAAGCAAACACAGGAGGATTATGGCTGACAAAATTTGCAGATGACTGAAAACTGGGCGCCATAGTTGAGAACACATCTGACACAGATATCCTTCAGAAGGGTCTTATAGAAATGGATAACTGGTGCCAGAGCCATGGCCTAAAGTTAAACGCCAAAAAATGCATAGTCATACCCTTTGGTAAAAACAAGGTTACCCCTAGCTACCATACAGGCGGCAACCCACTGAGCTCAGAAGAGGTTATCAGGGATCTGGGGACCCAAGTTGACAGTAACCTTTCGTTTGACACTCACGTTGCCAAAGTAGTTAGGAAGACCTTCTACATTGCCCACCTGATCATGAAGGGATTCACATCTAGATCAAGGGAAGTCATCATCCCCCTGTACTCATCACTCATCAGACCAATGATTGAGTACAATGCCCCATTCGGAATGTATCTGACACGACACCTGCAGCAACTGGAAAGGCCCCAAAAATTCCTCACCAAAAGGATAAAGGGTCTCAAAAATATGTCCTATGCTGCCCGACTGAAGGAACTCCAGCTCTATTCAGTCGCTTACCGCCTGCTCAGAGGTGACCTGTGCCTGACATACAAGGCCATGTCCAACCCAGAATTGATGAACATGCTTCACCTCAAAAAATCTAGATCCCTCAGAAATACAAGGGCGGGAGACTTAAACCTTGACACGGTTATTAATAGGACGTGCTAGAGGGACAGATTCATCACCCAGAGACTCCCTATGCTGTGGAACAAAATCCCGGTACATGTGAGGCAGAGCACCTCGCTGGCTTTGTTCAAGAGAAATCTTGACCAATGGATGGGAGATTGCAGATATACCCCAGGGATTATCTCAGTGTCACTGCTTGACAGAGGCACAGCAAAATAATGGGCATAGTATCCTCCAAACTAAAGGGGTGGCGAAAGCCACAAAACTCTGGGCTAGGCTTATAAATGCCCTTGGGCAGATAGCCTAGTATGAACCTATGAACATGCACACACACACACACACACACACACACACACACACACACACACACACACACACACACACACACACACACACACAGACCTGAGGTCACTCATCCCTCTACATATATACACACACATATACACACACACACACACACCACCACCATCACCTATCTGCTAAACTCCCTGACACTTACCTCTAAAGTACTGTCACCCAATGAAAGTAATGGGTGAGTGCAGACTTTTAACTGAGTTAATTAATTCAACTGGCAATTGCCCAGCTGCTTAAGTGTCTAACTGCAGGCATTCCCAGGGGAGAACATATGGCTAATTAGCATAGGCTATTTACTTGAAATGCTTCATTAGTGTGTAGCTCAGCCAAAATGTTGATCCACTGCTGCAATTCTATAGACTGTGTAGAAACACCCCAGAGGGCCTGTCTCGGAAACAGAAAGAGCTTCAGCTAGCTGGAAAATGGTCTTGTTAGGGCTTAATGCTGGCAGTAGGCTTTTCTGAATCCCAAGAGCAGTGTCATAAGAGGATTAAGACTGTGGATTTGTTATAGTGGAGAATTGCAAACAAAGGCTCCTTTTGTCATGTCTTCATGTAAAGTTATTGTGCAGCAAGGATTGTCCTAAAATGAAGATAAGATGTCCAGAGAAAATATTTCTATTAAATACCCTTGATTTGAAAGATGTTTGAAGAAAACAGACAGATACAAGATCTTGTGAGAGTTAATTAGGGTACTGAAGACTGAAAAGTTGCATCTGCTGAATTTGAAAAAAGCTTGATTCCACTGTAAAAAATGTGTTGCTTAGCATAGAGATAACTAAAAATTATAAGTGTAAGCAATGCATGATTATCAACAGAATTATATAAAATAAAGTGCATATAACTGGGAATAAGGGATTTGGTTTTAAATATGTTGACGCTTCGCTATAGTAAGTTGCATGTTACGCGGTAGTTTCTAGAAACAGTCAAAGTAAAAACCTCATGGAGGCTGGTAATACATCCAAAGGGGCTGTATTGTTTATGGAGTATTCTGACAAACATGTAAATGTTAGAATGCCTTAATCTATAAATGTCTTCATCAAGCCCCTTACTTTCTGATACATACCCATTACTAGACTTTCTCTCTTAAATACCATGGGATTCACATGTACCCAGTATTTAACTTTTTCCAGATTCATTCATACCATATCTATTTGATGACGTAACAAGTCCTTGTTCTGTTTCATCATTTTTCATCACACAAATCAGTAAGCTGCTGTACCTGCTGCAAAGTAAACATAAAGGTATGTCTATATATCTGTAGATCTAAGATGGGGCTGTTAGAAATCCACAAAAGGCTGGTCCAAATCTAAGAACTGCAAGGAATTCAGAGACAAAAGTGTAGTTGTAACTGCCACTTGTAACCAGTTTCACATGTTTTGCACTTAGTCTAGCCATCTCACTAAACTTCCAAACAAGCTTCCATTTTTCTTTTTCCACACACATGCATAGTACATTCTAATGTAATCAAAGCCTCTCCTTTTCATATCCACACCACTGTGGCATCTAAACTGTTCCATGACTTGATAGGTGGTAGTATAGTCGGTCTTTCTCGTGACAGTTTCTTCTAATACCCTGGCTTTAGCTTCTTAAACTCTTTTAAGTGGCTCCAGCTTTCTTCTTAGTTTTAGTATTGAAATATAGTATATTATTCTTCGTGGAAGTTTGACTCATTAATCTTCCATTATGTATATTTTGTCTTTATTTTTTATGCTTAGGTTCTGGGATAAATGTCTAGTGGTAAATACAGTTAAAAATGGAAGCACTGACAGCAACAAAACTCATTTTTTTCATAGGCCTATTTAAATTTTCTGACTAGAACTTGTTTATTCAGGGACCTTTCTGTCGCCCTCTTTCTTAGGCATAGTATTGTGTGATTACTTAGTGTCTTTTTGTAAAATTTTATAACTGTTAGAATTAACTTGCTTGTGTAGTTTACTGATTTTTCACTCGGTTATCTGCTTAAATAATTTGTGTGTGTGTGCTTGTTAGCCTTAGTTTGAGGGCTTGTGTGCATATATTTAGCCTGTTTTTTTATTAGAAGGCTTATTGATAATTCATTGTAGTTAGCCTTAGTCTGTGTGTGCGTGTGTGCGTGTGTGCGTGTGTGTGTGTGTGTGTGTGTGTGTGTGTGTGTGTGTGTGTGTGTGTGTGTGTGTGTGTGTTTATAGTTAGCCTGTTTTTTTATTAAAAAGCTAATTTATATTTGTTGTTGTTGGGTGTGTCCATTTCTGTCATGGCTGATGACATGGACAAACACCCTAAGTCAGGGTTTAAAAAATGCCCTAAATGTGGGCAGAAGATGTATGTTATTGACTGCCATGTCGATTGTGTCTACTGCTTAGGTGCCTTGCACTTAAAAGAAACATGTTCCATATGCCATTCCTTTTCCTCTCGGGTTTTCCAAGAGAGAAAGAGGAAGCGTATTGACGGGTTTGTTGAAACCTTCTTTCCAGGAGGCTTTGAGTGACCAGGATGGATCTAATAAGTTCTCAAAGTCCTCCAAGACTTCTGTGGATTCAAAAAAGTCTAAAAAGTCTGTGACACTCGCTCCACAGGTCTCAAAGCCGACTGTCTTTTCTTTTCGGAGCCAGTCCCTGGTTTTGGAACCAGTATCCGAAATTCCTAAATCTCCACTACTTCAAGTCGGTACCATCGATCCATTCATTTCAGTCTTCTGTTAGCCTGTCAGATTTGGATGTGTATCGGGTGGTGCAGAAGCTTTTACAGGCACAGGCCTTTGCAAAATTGTTATTGGCTCCGACACAGGCGGCATGCCAGCTATAACTCTTCCTCCTCCGAGCCATACCGGTCCTTCGGAGCCAGAGGAGTCGGACTTGCTGATTGTGGAGCCTTCGGAGCCAATGCCTGCTCCAGTGTTTTTGGCTCCATTCACGCTGACATCCTCGGCGCCGATCGAGGACTCGAGGAGCCAACACTCTCTGGTCGGGTCTGGGGAGGATAGTCGAACCGACTTGTCGATTCCAACTCTGCCTCTCAGAACTTCTGCACGGATGAGCTTGTCTCCTACCTCAGGCTCGGAGCCCATTGATGGTTTCCTCGGATCCGTTGGTCCCTTCACATCGAAGCAGGGGTCCCTTCGATGCCATGAGAAGAGTTCTTTCTCCCAAGACATCCTCAACTTCAGGTGTGGCGTCCTCATTCCCCTAAAGTGCCTGTGTCTACTTCTGCTTCACAGATCCTAGCAAAGTGCAGAGTCCCAGAGCCTTAGGAAGCCCCATTGGCTGGCCCACGCTCTTCCAAGACCTCACCAGAAGCTCCCACTGATGAGGTTCCCAAGAAGAGAGTGTGTAAGAGGAAACATTTTGACTCCCCTCAAGAGTCCCTAACATCTGATAGTGACTTGGATGTATCAGAAGGGTCCCCACGATCCCCCTCTGAGGATATCTCATTTGCAGAGATATGTGAAATCCTTAGGCAGAGGGGTGACTGGCAGTTCACCAACCCTTCTGATGAAGAGTCGGTTCTCCTGAAGGCTTTCTGGTCTCAGCCCTCCACCTCTTGGGTGTCTCCACCCTTCGATGAGCTTATGCAGCTGGTCTCATGAAGGGCATGGAAGTTCATAGGTTCATAGGTTGGTACTAGGCTATCAGCCCTAGGGCCTATACAAGCCTAGCCGTAACAATTCCCTGGCTATTTCTTCCCACGTTATTTACTTTCCTGGACCCCTGTCTAGCAGGGCGACTGACGTGATCCCTGGGGTGAATTTCCTTTCTCCCATCCAATCGTCAAGGTTCCTCTTGAAGAGGTCCAAAGAGGCACTCTGCTTGACATGTATGGGCAATCTATTCCAGAATCTGGGGAGTCTCTGGGTCAGGAACCTATCCCTCCAGCATGTTTTGTTTATTGTGATGACAAGGTTTAGATCCCTGGAGCGTGTAGCTCTGAGGGATTGGGATTTCTTTAAGTGTAGCATGTCCAACAGATCTGGGTTTGACATGGCCTTGTATCTTAAGCAGAGATCGCCTCTGAGTAGACGATATGCGACAGAGTATAGCTGGAGTTTTTTAAGGTGGTCAGCGTAGGGCATCTGCTTTAGGCCTGTGATTCTTTTAGTGAGGTATTTCTGAGGCCTTTCCAGTTGTTGCAGATGTCTTGAGAGGTACATACCAAATGGGGCGTTGTATTCTATAATGGGTCTAATGAGGGATGAGTACAGTGGGACAATGACCTCCTTTTTTCTGGATGAAAAGCCCTTCGTGATGAGGTGTGCCACATAGAAGGATTTCCTGACTGTTGTGGCGATGTGGTTATTGAAGGTGAGACCTCTGTCCACCTGTGTCCCTAAGTCTCTTATCACACTTTCTGTGTTTAGTGTACTGCCACCTATATAGTAATTCATGGATACATGTTTTTTCCCAAAGGGGATAACAATACATTTCTTGGCATTGAGCTTGAGCCCATGGCTCTGGCACCAAGCATCTGTTTCTGTAAGGCCCTTTTGTAGAGTATCCACATCATTTGGGGATTCAATAATGGCTCCTAGTTTGCAGTCATCTGCAAACTTTGTTAGCCAGAGTCCCTTAGTGTTGACCTGTACTTCAGAGAAGTAGATGCCAAACAAGAGCGGCCCCAGGACTGAACCCTGAGGTACTCCACTTGTCACTTGTCTGGAGCTAGATTTGGAGTCGGCTACTTTTACAGTGTGGGTTCTATCAGTAAGCCATTTAGCAACCCATTGGGTAACATAGGGATTAATGCCAAACTTAGTAAGTTTATCTATGATTCCAGAGTGGGGGAATGGTGTCAAAGGCCTTGGCAAGGTCTAGATAGGCTGTGTGGACCACCTTACCCTTGTCCATGGCTCTGGAGACTGATTCAAAGAAGTCAATCAGGTTCAGGAGACAAGATCGGCCCTTCACAAACCCAAACTGGGTGGGGTCCAGTGTTTGAAGGTTGCCAGTGTCTTTGTTTATAAATTCCATGATAATACGCTCCATGGCCTTGCAGATGAGGCTTGTCAGACTGATGGGATGGTAGTTTCCGGGATCCAAGGTGGATCCCCCTTGTGGATTGGGATAACTGTAGCTCTGCGCCACTCAGTGGGCACGAAACCTGAGGTGAGGCTATGATTAAACATGACACTTAGGTGAGGTGCCAGTTCATATTGTAGTTCATGTAGTACACAGCCCGGGATGTCATCTGGTCCCATGGATGCTGTATTCTTGGCTTTAGAGAGTGCGTTTTGTACCTGTGTGGCCGTTATTACTGGAATTTGGCAATCTTCCGGTATTGAGATGGGCCATTTCGGGGTGAGGAGGGGGGTGAAGTTGGCACTGAATTGATCTGCCAGGATATTGGCAATATCCTTCGGATCAGTATATTTAATGCCATTCTGTTTTAGCTCAGAGCAGATCTGAGCATTGCCATTTAGATTCTTGACATAGTTATAGAATGCTTTGTGGTTGTCTTTGGAATCTTTGGCAATTTTATTTTCGTAACTAGCTTTGGATGATTTTATGAGGCATCTCAGTTTCTTACTGAGGCTAGTAAGGGAGTTTTGCATCCTGGGATTTTCCTCTTTTCTGCAAAAGTTTCTTCCTTTTGTTGTAAAGTTTGTTTATAGCAGGGGACCACCAGATTGGCTTCCTTTTTTTGGATGAGAGCATTTTGGTTCTATTTGGGATGGCACGATTCATGCATGAGTGGATGTGCTCATACAGTGCCTTAGTGTAGGATTCAGCAGTTGAACTTTCAGTTCCCGTCTGCATGGGTGTCATGAAGTTTGTCACTTCTGATTTGAGTAGCATGAAGTTGGCTTTGGAGAAGTTTTTTATGGTGGTTTCTTTACTGGGGGTGGGGTGGGATGTGGATGTTAAGGGTGATTAGCTTATGGTCAGACCTGACTAACGAGGGGGTGACCATAGGTATGGAGCATTGATTTCCCATGTTGGTAATGGCCAGGTCTAGGATATTGGAGCCCCTGGTGGGACTATGGATTAGTTGATCCAGGGCGTTGGAATTTATGAATTCCAAGAACCGCTATGCAAAGGTGTTGGGACATGAGTAGTTTTCCCAGTTAATGGCAGGGTAGTTAAAATCACCCAGTATTAGGGTGTTTGGTTCTATCTTAATATTTTCCAGTATGTTTAGAAAGGTGTAGTGAGAATCTTAGGGTATGGTGGGGGATCTGTAGCAAGCTACAATTTGGATTGCAGTCTTACCTAGTGTTAGTTGCACTTGGAGAATTTCAGACACATTGTGTTGGCCAACTAGCCTGGTGGTGTGAATATCCTTGGTGAATATTGACACTCCTCCACCTTTAGTGTTTCGGTCCTGGTTTGATGGCCGAAAAGTGTGGTAAGAGTTGTAGCCTGGCATTGCAGGGGTGCTTTCTGGAGCCTTGAACTAGGTCTCAGTTACTGCACAGATATCGATGTTCTCCATTTTTAGGAGTGCCGAGAGAGAGTGCATTTTGAGGTTTAGACTCCTTGCATTGAGTAGCATTACCTTCAGATTTTGCATGCTTGTACCTGTTACGGTGGTGGTTTTGTCCTTTGAAGTTTGCCTAAAAAAGGCACTATAGGGGTTGCAAGAGCCTTAGCCAGTAACCTGAATCCCAGGGGCGACAGGTGCAGACCATCTGTGGCAAAGCATCGTGATCTGTCAATCATGTCATCCCAGGCAGACAGATACTGGATCCCCTTTGAATGACACCATAAGCTTAGCCAATTGTTGAAGTCAATCATTTTATCCTTATATTGTGGTATCATTCTGGGCGAAGGCAGGATGCTACTCAGGGCTAGGGTCATACCTGCCTGGGCCACATGATCCGAGAGCTCTTCCATGTCTCTTTTCATGTAGTCCAGGGAGGTACGTCACCGAACACCATGGAGCCTGTCCCTAGAAGGCCTAATAAGTTCATATCTGCCCCCCAGGAAAAATCCTTCTTGACCAAAGGTGTGCCAGTTCATGCCATGTTGCTGGTGACAGCCACCAAAAAGGAAATGTCCGAAACTTCCTCGTCTATCCGTCCTAACAGAGACTCTAGGATCATGGAGAGATATGGGAAATGCATGTTTAGTTCAGCGACTTTTGCACTCCGTTCGCTTAACTATTTAACCCATTTTACGAGACTACAAAGAGATCTACCTAAAGAGCTGGGAGATGCTCTTCAGGGTACAGTAGCTGCAGGAGCTACAAACAAAGTTGCCTCCCAGCTTGCTACCCTCAACTCCATTGTTAACTCGTCCATGCGCCTCATTTCATATGCAGCTGATGGAACGAGCAGGGCAGCAGGTACAGGATTTGCTCTTAGGAGACGCTCCTGGATGCGCTTGTGTTCCTTCGCGGAGCCCTTCAAGTCATCCTTTGTGAATACCCCTTTTGATGGCTCGTCCCTTTTCAGGCCCAAAGTTAAGGAAACTTTGACCAGTTGTGAGCAGGAGGGAAAGACTCTGTCTGCCGTCAGAGTCCATTTTTCCACCCCTGCCAGAACCTACCCCAAGGGTCAAAGGGGAGGGAAAATGTGGTTCCGAAAAGCCCAAGGAGCCTTTCAGGACACATGTGAACCCCCCCTCCAGGGGCAGAGGAGGGGGCAATAATAGAAGACACCACCATCGTGGCAGAGGGAGTCCGCAAAACCAGGACAACAGAGATCACTTCTTTGGGAAGCCCTACCAGCGCTCCTGAAAGGAGGCCTGACTGTCCAGCTTTGGAGTCAGTCAGGGGTCGCTTATCTTTGTACCCAGACACCTGGCTCAAAATAAATGACAACTGGGTACAAAGTATCATTTCCAGAGGATACTTCATCCCATTCACCACACCCCCTCCACCGACAAGAAAAATCCCAGACATTCCACCCAGTTACAGGGAACAAGTAACAGTAGAGGTCCAGACGTTGCTAAGAAAAAGAGTCATCCAACCAGTCCCAGCAGACCAGACAGAATCCGGAACTTACTCAAGATTCTTTTTAGTTCCAAAAAAGACAGGGGACTGGAGACCTATATTGGACCTCATCAGACTAAACAAATCTGTAAAGAAAGAGAAGTTTCGGATGGTCACGCTTCAGTCAATACTTCCCTTTTTAGGGAAAGACAATTTGATGCGCTTGATAGATCTCCAGGATGCGTATTACCACATAAAAATGGCCAGGCCATCCAGGGATCATCTGCGCTTCCAGCTGAGAGCTAATCATTACCAGTTTCGAGCCCTGCCCTTTGGTCTCACTACAGCCCTCAGAGTGTTCATCAAATGCATGGCAGTGGTCACGGCTCACCTGAGACGTTTAGGATTCCAGGTGTTTCCTTACCTAGATGATTGGCTCCTCACCGCTACCACCAGGCATCAACTCATTCAGGCCAGGGAAACCACTCTGTCACTCTGCAACCAGCTGGGCATTACAATAAGCTCAGAAAAATCTGTCTTGTCGCCATTGCAGCATATCGTCTTTATCGGAGCAGAACTAGACACTGCCACCACCACACTAAGACTTCCAGTAGAAAGAGTCTTACTTCTCCATCAACAGGTCCACATTCTAATATCAAAAAACAAGGCTCCAGCATCAGAAGTTCTGAAATAGTTAGGTATGATGGCAGCAGCAATTCTGGCCATACCACTGAGTCATATGCACATGCGCATACTGCAATGGCTGTTGTTCACTCAGTGGTCTTACCAAGAGCTCCCCATGTCTCTCATGATAATGATCACAAACTCCTGCAAAAAGGATCTTCAGTGGTGGTTGACATCACTTCATGTTACAATAGGATGTCCATTTGTTTTACCCCCACCAGCGGCTACAGTGACCACGGACGCTTCCCTGATAGGGTTGGGGGGGGGGGCATTTTCAGGGAAGAACAACCTAAGAAAGCGACACATCTGCATATCAATGTCCTAGAGATGAGAGCAGTACTTTTGGCATTGCAGTACTTCCAGGACTCTCTTCCTCTGGGTACGATTGCGATTCAGGTGGACAACATGTCAGTAGTCAGGTACTTGTACACACAAGGAGAAACCAGGTCATACCCCCTTTGTCGCAAGGCCTTAAGAGTATGGCAGTGGGCTATATCCATCCAACGCTTTCTGTTAGTAATGCACATCCCGGGGAAATCTAAAGTGATAACAGACAAGCTGAGCAGAACAATTTTGTTGCCCCACGAGTGGTCCTTCAAGACAGAAGTAGTGGACAGGATATTCCGCAGGTGGGTCCAGCCTTGCAGTGACCTTTGTGCCAGTCACATGAACATGAAATGCAGGAGCTACTTTTTCCTGATTCTCCCTCCGGGAGAAGCCCCATGGGACACACTCGTTCACAATTGGCCCTGGGTCTCCTCTATGCATTCCCATCTATCCCGTTAATACCCAAGATATTACAGAAAGCGAAAGCCCTGGGAAGGACTATCATTCTAATAGCTCCTCATTGGCCTTGTCAGATTTGGTTCCCCTTCCTTCGACTTCATCTTTTGGAGTAGCCCTGGATTCTGGACCCAGTTCCGGACCTTCTGACGCACTCATCGAGGGAACTTCATCTCTCTCTGCAGTCACTGAAGCTGACAGCTTGGCTACTCCAATTCCCATCATAGCCAGGTTCCATAACCTTTCCAATGAGATAAAGCAAATTCTCTTATCCTCTCATAAATCCTCTACGAGGAAGCCATACTTGAGCAAATGCAAAACAATTTTCTATATGGGCCTCTAAAAACAATATTGATTCTTACAAAGGCCCTATGACCTCTGTACTAGAATTCTTGACCATGATCTTCAATGAAGGAGCTGCAGCAGCAACAGTCCGCGTTCAACTTGCCATCTCTAACTTTCATCTTGGATTTGAAGGGTTGAATATTATGTCACACAAATTATTCAAAGCCTTTCTCAAAGGGACCTTTCATATTCGACCACCTGTGAAATCTCCCTTTTCCCCATGGAGTCTAAATTTTATGCTTTCCCACATAATTCTTCCTCCATTTGAACCAGCTTCCTCATGTGACCTCAGTTTTTGTCATGGAAAACCATCTTTTTAGTGGCTATTACTTCTGCCCGCAGAGTGTCAGAGCTTCAGGCCTTGTCCATTAAGCCTCCTTATTTGATTTTTCATGCTGACAGAGTCTCACTTCGAACAAACCTCTCTTTTTTGCCCACATTTTGCACTGAAACTAATCTCAACCAAATTATTGATTTGCCAGTTTTCTTCCCCAATTACTCCAACAATCTAGCACAAACTTGATGTTCACAGACAGCTCAGATTTTATTTGGATAGAACAAAAGATTTTAGGAAAACAGATCAGCTTTTTGTTTCCTTTTCAGACTCCAGGAAAGGTATGCCAGTGGCTAAAACAACTCTGACTAAATGGTTATCTGATTGTATCACCTTTACTTATTCAGCTGCCAATATCCCGTTGCAGCATAAAATTAAAGCTCATTCAACCAGAGCAGTTTCTACATCCTCTGATTTTTCTGCCGGACTTCCTGTTGATAACATTTGTGCAGCAGCCACTTGATTGAAACCTCATACCTTTATCACTCATTACAAAGTTGACAGGGCCTCCTTTGGATCCACGGTCCTGAAAAATATACTCCCATGAGCCACCCAAGGTAGATGGTGCTTGGGATGCTACCCATCAATAAGAATGAATGGCGAGATAGAACAACTTCACATAAAGAAAAAGAAGTTATGTACCTACCGTAACATTCCATGTTAGTTGTCTTCTCGCCTTCTTTCTTGCTGCTTGGGTTTGGAGCCGATCCTCGGCTCCGACTCGGCCATCTTCAAAAGCTCAAGAGCTGCTTACTGGCTCAAGGCCCCCTATATCCCATGATGCCTGATGCTAGATACCCAGATCTCGTTTGGTAAGACTAACTGCAGACATAATAAGAAAGGAATCCTATCCTAGAATGCAAAAATCCTACCGGAGAGACTACTAGTCAGAAAGGAATAGCCGGAGAAGACTCAGCCAGTGAAAATCAAGAGGAACTCTTCTCGGTCCACAAGTTTAGGGGGATGGAGGGTGGGACACAAGAAAGAAGGCAAGAAGAAGACAACTAACATGGAATGTTATGGTAGGTACATAATTTCTTTGTTAAGTTGTCTATCTCGCCTTCATTCTTGCTGGATGGGACAGCGTCCCTAGCACCTAAAGTCCTGGGTGGCTCATCAGAACAGTGGAACCAAAATCACCTTTGCTCCTAGAAACCACATCCAACTTGTAATGCGAAATGAAAGTATGTGGGTTGGCCCACGTAGCCGCAGCACAAATAGATTCCATGGGCAACCTAGCCTGAAAGGCCACCGAAGTGGCTAAAGCTCTGGTGGAGTGACCTTTTGGTTTGACTGGCAATTCTTTATTCCTCAGTTGATATATAAATGTGATGATAGAAGTCAACCACCTGGATAAAGTTACTTTGGAGACTGGAAGACCTTGTTTACCCACAGCAAAAGACAGGAAAAGTTGGTCCGATTTTCTAATTTCCTTAGTTCTATGCAAATAAAAGCGTAGTTGCCTGTGAACATCTAACTGATGCAACTTATATTCCGCCCTGTTGGAGTGGTTAGGAAAAAACACTTGGAGGTCTATGGACTGATTTAAGTTATTCCCTGAAGAGACCTTAGGAAGGAAGGATTAGTCCTGAGAGCAACCCTGTCATTGTGGATCACGAGGTACGGAGGACGGTAGAAAGAGCCTGAAGTTCCAAAACTCTTCTGGCTGAAGTAATAGCTACCAGAAAAAGGGTTTTCCAAGATAAGAACTTCAAGGAACAAGAAGCGGCAGGTTCAAAAGGGGGCAAAATTAGAGAAGCTAAAATCAAATTTAGATAGCACGTTGGTGGAGGATCTCTCACTGGGGCCTGAGCAGAGTGGTCCCTTTGAGAATGGCTCTACATAGCTTATGAGACATGATATTGTTTTCCGACAGGCCAATGTGAAAATTTGAAATTGCAGCTAACTGAACTCTAATCGTAGCGGAAGCGGACCCAGCATGGAAGAGTTCTGCAAGAAATTCCAAAATGTGGTGTACAGGGGCTGAAAAGGAGTCTATACTCTTAGCCTCTGCCCAGGAAGAAAAATGTTTCCACTTACTAGCGTAAGTTTTTCTAGTTGTAGACATGTGCGATGACAAAAAGATTTCACGCACAGAGGGGGAGATATCTGGAAGCCTGGCTAAAGTTGGAAGTGGAGCAACCAAGCAGTGAGCTGGAGAGATTGTAGGGATTAGTGCAGCCCGCCCAATTGATGAATCAGAAGGTCTGGGACTAGGTCCAGAGTCCAATGCTGCTCGAGAAGGTGGCGATGCAGGAATGGGAGCCATATTTGTCGAGGCCAGTAAGGAGCAATGAGGATTATTTTGCAGCCCAATACGGTAGCTTTCTGTATGAGCTTCGGGATTAGGGGAAAAGGAGGGAATGCATAAAGAAGTCCCCGAGGACAATCGTGGACTAGAGCGTCTCTGGGGGAATGTCCAGGAAGTGGAAGGAGAGAGAAGAAATTGCTGCACTTGCTGTTGAAGGGAGTTGCAAAAAGGTCGCAGCAAGGTTGGCCCCATTTGCGGAAGATTTGGGCCGCAGCTACCTGATTCAGAGACCACTCATGAGGCATGAGAATTGCTCTGCTCAGCCTGTCTGCTATGACGTTGGACCTCCCAGGGATGTGCCTTGTGATCAGAAACCGTTGGGAAGAGATCGCCCACTGCCATAGTCTGAGTGCTTCTCGACATAGGGGGTAGGACCTGGTTCCGCCCTGCTTGTTGATGTACCACACTACTGACATATTGTCCATTTGAATTGCAATGGTCCCGGTAGGAAGAGAGTCCTGAAGAGTTTGCAACGGTAAGAGCATGGTCCTCATCTCCAAGATGTTTATATGCAGATGGTACTTGTGAGGTTGCCTGGTGCCTTGGACTGTTCTGCCCTGATAATGCCCCTCCACCCGATCAGGGTGGCATCAGTGGTCACCGTAGCAACTGGAGGGGGGGTACAAATGGTCTGCCGTGGGACACTGATGTGGAGACCATCCACCACGCAAGGTGCTCCTTGCATGCTTGTGTGATCATAATCATGTAAGACATGGGAAGCTGCTGGAAGGACCACTGGGTTAAAAGAAGCCACTGAAGAATCCTCATGTGAAAACGAGCTAGAGGGACAAGTATGATCGCTGCTGCCATGAGACCCAGAGTTTGGAGGACAAACCTGGCTTGAATTTTTTTGCATGCTAATAAAACCTTCACATATTGGCGAATCACTAATACCCTGTCTGGTGGAAGGCTCGCTGACATGTTTTTGGTATTTAAATTTGCGCCTATAAACGTGATAGATTGACAGAGCGACAATGCAGACTTTTTGAAATTTATTGTGATACCTAGCCTGGAGCAAGTCTCGATAGTGCAGTCTCTGGCTCGCAGAAGGTGATGCCTGGTGGTAGCAGTGAGGAGCCAGTCTTCTAGATATGGAAACACCTGGAATCCTTGCCGTCTCAGGTGAGTGGTAACTACTGCCATACATTTGGTGAACACCCTGGGGGCTGTGGTGAGACCAAAGGGCAGAGCTCTGAACTGATAATGGCTGGCTCTCAGCCGGAAGCGAAGGAATCTTCTGGAGCGTCTGTCCATTTTGATGTGGTAGTACGCATCCTGAAGATCTATAGAACACATCCAATTGTCCTGACCCAGGAAGGGTAAAATGGACTGTAGCGTGACCATCCAAAACTTCGTTCTTTGTACAGACTTGTTCAGTCTGCTGAGATCCAGAATGGGTCTCCAGTCCCCTGTCTTTTTGGTACCAAAATGAACCTTGAGTAAATTCCGGATACTTGTTGGTCTGCTGGGACTTGCTGGATGGCCGTTTTTCTTAGCAGTTTTGAGACTTCTTGAACTGCTTGGTCCCTTTGATTGGGTGGAACGTCTGGAAGGGACTTGTTTAACCTTAAGGGGGTGCGAACAAAGGGAATTCTGTAGCCTCCGGATATAACAGACTGTACCCATCTGTCTTGTGTTATGTCTTGCCAGGCTCTTGGGTACAGTGATAATCTTCCCCCGACTGCCTCCAGTGGTGGGCAGCCGGGCAACCCTTCAGGGATGCTGGAAGGGCTTCTCAAAGAAGGATTCTCTGCTGCCCTGATTTTGCGGACCCCCTCTGCCACGAGGGCGGCATCTATTATTGTTCCCCCCTCTGCCCCTGGATGGGAACTCACCACATGTGTCCGGCAAGGCTCCCTGGGATTTCCGGAACCACATCTTTCCACTCTTCTGACCCTTGGGTATGGTCTGGAAGGAGTGGAAAAACGGACTCATACGGCAGAGAGAGTCCTGCCTTCCTGCTCACACCTGGTAAGGATGTCCTTCACCTGTGATCCAAAGAGAGAGGAACCATCAAAGAAACCATCATTGGTGAAAGATGCTCTGAAAGGTTCCGCAAAGTTACATAGCTGCATCTAAGCGTGCCTCCTTAGGGCAACGCCTGTGCCTGCGGCTCTACTCGCACCATCGGCTGCATATGAAATGAGCCTCATGGAGGAGTTTACCACTGAATTAAGAGTCGCCAGCTGGGAGGCTGCCTTAGCCTGGGCCCCCTCAGCTTGTGGATCTTGGAGGGTATCTCCAAGCTCTTTACGGAGATCCCTTTGAAGACCGGTAAAGTGGCACAAATAATTCAGGGACCTCATGGAAAAGGTCACTGAAGAGAACATCCGCTTCCCATATCTGTCCATCGTCCTGGACTCCTTGTTAGGGGGATGGACAGATGAAGAAGTTTCTGCCAACTCCTTCTTCGTGGCCGCCGCTACCACCATGGCATCAACGAGGACACCTTTGGTCAAAAACTGTTTGTCCTGTGGTGCAGTAATGAATTTGGCAGGTCTTCTGGGGGTCGGTTTTACTGTGTTTGGAGATGACCACGCCTTCCGAGCCACCACAGACATGAGTGGGTCGAAAGGCGGAGACACCCAGGAGGTGGAAGGTCGGGATCCAAATGCATCCAGGAATACCGACTCATCCTCGGAAGGGCTTAGGGCAGTCCAGTTCACCCTCTGCCTAAGCATCTCAAGGATGTCTGAGAAGGAGACATCTTCAGAGGGGGATCTTGGGGACCCTTCTGAATCCTCTAAGTCGGTATCTGATGTGACAGACTCAGGGGAGTCAACATGCTTCCTCTTGCATTTCCTGTTACGAGGTGGCTCCTCTGAATGATCAGGGGAGGCCTTGGAAGAGGAAGATACACCCAAAGGGGTGTCCTGGAGTGCTGGATCCCCACGCTTGGGATCTGGAAGAGGGCAGAGGCTGATGCAGGCACCATAGGGGGAGGAGCCGATGGGGTCGATCGTGGGACTGACCAGAATCCCTCTCCGCACCGAGGGGGACGGCTCCGAGGCAGATGTGGGAGCCAAGCTCACCTGATCCAAACCCCAAGGGGGAGAGCAGGGTCAGACAAGGGCCTGATGCCACTCGCCCCCTTGGAGCCGACGAGGGAGTCCCGGCACCCAGATCCCACCAGGGACGGTACCATGGAAGGGATCGGAGCCGACGACGGAACCGAAGGAGAAGGTATCAGAGTCGATGGTTCAACGACTCGAACCCCCAACGAACTCCAGCTCCGAGCTCAAAGGATGAGTCTGAGGAGGAATATCTACAGACGTGGATGGAGCCGGCACCTGATCAGGGGGGGCTAGACAACATTTTGGCTAGGGCCTGCAACTTTAACAGCCTACTGACCACTCTTTCCAAGTCATGGTCCGAAAGTCTTGAGGACCGAGAAGAGTGGGATGAGCGGTGACTATGCTCCAACTGGAGCAGAAGTGATCTCGGAGCCGAACGTATCATCTCCAGAGAAGGAGACCTGGATCTTTTTCGACTCTCAGATGGCTCCGAGGAACGTGTCGGTGCCGACTGGGAGGGGAGGAACATCGGTTCCAGCCGGAGCCGAGATGGATGGTATAACTTCACCAAACGACGGCTCCGAACTGGGAGCCGAAGGTTTAGGTAGCCTGGAAGATTTCACAGGCTGAGCCTTAGCCTGTGAATCTTGGGGCTTAAGCAAACCCCTCAGGATCAACTTGTTTTTGTGCTCCTGCAGGACTTTTGGACTGAATGCATGGCAAATCGAGCAAGAGTCCTACAGGTGCACGGTGCCCAGACAATAAACACAAGAAGTGTGACCATCTGTCAGAGACATCTTCTGACAGCATGAGTCACACTTCTTGAATCCAGACAGCTTAGGATCCTTGGACATCCTGAAGGAAAACCAAGGAACAAAGAAACACACACAGAAAAGTTAAGGTAACTAACCACTAAAAGTTACACACTACAGTTACCACAAACAAAAACTACAAGCAAGGTATATATCTCAAACATAAACTATAGTTAACTATCACTAAACAACTGACAGTGATAATAAAGGAAAAATTATTTATTTTTTTTTTTTTTAAAGGAGATAGAGAGAAAAGGTTGTCCTCTAACTTAAACGGAAAACCTTTCTGAGGTAAGGAAAGGGAAAGAAGGGGGGAGGGGAAACTATCTAATTAAAACAAGTTTCTGAGGAGAAGTAACAAGGATTAGGAAAAGACTAGCTACAATACAATAGTTTTATCTAAACGACTAATTCTACACTACAACTGACAGTTTTATGACAAGACAAACGATGATAATAAAGTTTTATAGGACCTGAGCCAGTATAACAACCTCGCAGCAGAAGCAGCAAATGAGATCTGGGTATCTAGTGCCAGGCATCATGGGATATAGGGGGCCTCGAGCCAGTAAGCAGCTCTCGAGCTTTTGAAGATGGCCAAGTTGGAGCCGAGGATCGGCTCCAAACCCAACCAGCATGAATGAAGGTGAGATAGACAACTTAACATGTTATGTTCTTACCATAACGTTCCATGTGAGTTGTTCATCTCACCTTCATTTTTACGTCCCTCCCTCCTACCCCCTCCTGGGCTTTCCGAAGACCGAGATACTAGATCCTTCCTGATCACTCAACTCTTCCATATTTTCTCTTTTATGGAGTTATAGAATGACATATGGTGTTATTATATGCAGGAAACAAGATCTGAGGTAACTCTAGGTGCATCATGGGATAGGGACTTGGCCTCGAGCTATTTGAAATCCTTGAGCTTTGTAGTAGGCGACTCAGAGCTGAGGGATCGGCTTCAAACCCATCAGTAAGAATGAAGGCGAGATGAGCAACTCACATGGAATGTTATGGTAAGAACATAACTTTTTTTTTTATAATGGTCTTATGTTTTGCTCTGTGTATCTCCTGCCTTTGTGCCCATCTTCTGCATTGTACCACATTGAAGCATGGTTTAGATTAATATAGTTCTGTTAGTAGTCAACCACATATAAACATTTCTGCTTCATTTCTTTATTTTTGTCCCATTAGGAGCTACAGGTTCATGAAGGAAACACTGACTTCTTGATCCCAGAATACAGAAGCATTCTAGAAAAGTCTGATCACCTGCTAGAAGAATATAAGAAACAGCCAGCCCATCTTGAAAGGCTTTATGGTCAGTTTAACTAAGTTGTAGAAATTGCTTTGTGCTTAAATCGTGTTACAGTACTTTCAAGTCATTTACTCCATGCAGTATTTCATATATGTAATTAAAGCTGATAAAATGAGTGTAACAAAAGTCTTGACCCAGTGGATCTGAATGGTAGGATTTACAGTACCTCAGGCATTATTCAGTGATACTTTTCCACAGTTTTCCTTGTATTTCCACCCTCATTTATGTTATTCTATCCTTGACATTAGTGTAGTTGGAATGTTATTTAAACTTGGTCATTATTTTTTTTTATTTCTTTTTCAGCTGAGTACTGCTGATTAGCACTTATTATTTCAACTACCCCTCTGTAGACTTAGAAACATACACTGCCTCAAACTTGCAGACACAAAGACTCCTAGACTTCATTAAACAAACACCTTTGACCAGTCATACTGGACCTGGTATTCAATACGGGAGAGCGTTGCACCCCCCCCCCCCAGTGTTATGTCCTCACTGGTGAGGTAGGACCACAGAGCTGACTTCTTCAAAATAAAAATCAAATTGGTAACCCCAGCAAACTCTGTAACATTTAAGAACTATTCCAAAGCGAACTACCTAGTTTGTCAAAATTCAGTGCCCTTCCTAACTCCGAGTTCACACAAACATGTGCAGATTTATTCACAGAGACTCTGTACATCCATGTAAATGCCTGCATAGAGGTTGCTGTACCTACAAGAAGGTAAGCCCAAAGAAACTCTAAAAGCAGGCAACGCTGGTGGAATCTTAACCTTAACAGGTTATACAATAAAAGGAAAAACGTCATTGCTAAAATTAGAAAGAACAACTCTCATAATGATAAAAGCTCCCTCATTAACCTAAATGGGAAACTAAAATGACTAATTAAGCCAACAAAGCCAATTATAAGGTCAAGACGACCTCCCAGGCAAAAGACAGCCAGACCTTCTACACTATGTCTGAAACCTCAAAAGCAGCCCACAACAGTGTGCCAAACTTCTAGACAGTAGTGCCACTTTCACTGAGCAGAGTGACATAGTGAATCTACTGGCTGATAAATTCAGCTCAGACTTTAACACCTACTTTACTCCTTCCAATCCCCATGAAATTCCTAATGGCATAACCTCCAACTACTAGGAGGGTGAAGGTCCTGACTGTGCTAATGCCAAAAACACAGCCTCTTTGGGCCCCAACAATATGCTGGGATGCTTCCTGAATAGTCTGAGACATGACCTTTCAGGACCACTTGAGTCACTTTTTAACTATAGTCACAAAACAAATGTGCTATGTTAATGGAGGACTGCAATGGTTATCCCTGTCCACAAGGGAGAACCATCAAATGACCCCATAAACTACAGACCCATTTGTCTGACTAGTCTTATATGCAAGTCCATGGAACAAATTTTCATGGAAATGATCAACAAAGACATAAGCAACCTTCAGACACTGGACCCAACCCAGTTTGGCTTTGTCAAAGGAAGGCCATGCCTGCATCTTGTAAACTATGAGAAGCTCCCCCCGGCAGTGGATGAGGGGAAAACGGTGCATACCACCTACCTGAACCTGGCTAAAGGCATTCAGTACAATACCCCACACTGGTATTGCTGACAGACTTATTGAATTGGGCATAAACCCCTATGTAACCATACCTCTCAACCTCTCAGCACAAGAAATATGGACAAAACCAGAAAAACTTGGGGGACAAAGGCCCAAAAATAGGGACAATTTTAAATATTGCTCATGTAAACCTAGAAAGTTGCTAGAATGACAGATTTTACATTATTATATATTTTCTGAAGGATATGAAGTCTAAAATTCAAATGTCTGTCATTATTTAGTATTATTTAGTGACTTCAACTGTCAACAGTTTGCCAGAGAAAACACACATTTTATGAGGAACAAACCAAATATAAGAGGCAAAAATCTGGATATTCTGTGAAAATCTGGACAGTTGAGAGGTATGCACATAACTCACTACATTTCCAGCTGGATCAGAGAAAGGACCCAGGAAGTCAGGACTGGTGAGACACACAGAAACCAGTCACCAGTGGGGCACCTCAGGACTTAGGACTGGGCCAACTCCTCTTTGGCATCTACTTCTCTGAGGTCAAGGCTAATGTCAAAGACCTTTGGCTGACCAAATTCACAGATGACTGCAAATAAGGAGCTATCATATATTCCCTCCAAGACGCAAACATCTTGCAAAAGACTCTAACACAAACAAATGACTGGTGTCAAAGTCACAGCTTAAAACTCAGTCCCAAGAAATGTATTATAGTACTTTTTGGGAAATCGTCCACCCAAGTAAGTTATGCGATCAATAAGACCCCCCTAAGAGCTGACCCAATAGTCAGAGATCTGGGAATATATGTAGATTGTAATCTGGCCTTCGACTAACATATGGCTAAGGTAGTAAAACAATCATTCAATGTCATCCAACTTATAAGTAAGGGCATGGCATTAGGGTCCAAAAAAGTCATAGTTCCACTGTATTCGACCCTCATCAGACCCAGCTTTCAGTATAATGCCCCCTTTGTCATATACCTGACCAGACATTTGCAGCAGTTGAAATGTCCACAAAGGTTCCTTACCAAGAGAATGTAGGACATACTCACATTGTGCTTTACGGATTGCCATAAAGCCCTATCTTTGTACCCAGTCTCCTACAAATTACTCTAAGGCAATCTATGCCTGGCATACGAGCCATCCCTGGATCCAGCGCTGTTGGACCTTTTGCACATCCACAAAATTAACAGCATCAGAACTACTAGCTCTAAGGATTTAAATTTTGCTTGCAACATAAATAGGACAAGTTGGCGAATCAAATATGTGTCTTAGAGATACCCATTCTCTGGAATAGGCTCACCATCCATGTGAAGCAGAGTTCCACCCTAACCTTATTCATGCATAGCCTTGACCAATGAATGGGAAATGGGAAATTCATCTTGGGTCTGGCCTCCATGTCTCTAAAGAACAGAGGCAGACAGTAAACTATGTCTAAACTACTATAACCCCCTCCATATAATTGTATGTCTTCCCATTGTTCTGTTATAAATTGCTTTTCCAGTCTCTCTTACCAAACTTTTATAACCTCCTCTGATTGATTCTTATAGTTATGATGCAGTGTTTTATATGTCATACTAATTATCCTTTAACAGTAGCTTCTGTTCTAGATTTGACTAAAAACCCCAACAGAGAAGGTATTTCACTTAAGATTCCCTTATCTCTTTCACTTTGCCTGTACTCTGATATTACTCTCTGGTAGGGATGGCAATATTTAAACCTGCAGTCCAAATGTCTTTTTAGCCTCACCCCACTCTTCTATTACCTTTCCCTCTCTAGTTATTTGCTTCCAATACATTGGTTTCTTTAAAACCAAATAATTCACTGTTGCAACAGAAGGACTGCAAACTAGTTGCATTGACATTGGATTCTTTGCTATTTTTCTCCAGTAAATTCCACCCCACCCCCCTCTTGCCTATTTTCTGCATCCCTACTTGTATTCATCCTTACTGGCAAAATGTCATTTTTCCATCCTTGTGTTGACTTAATGTTTAGAATACTTTCTGCTGGTTTATGAGTATAATATTCCGTATAGTTCTTCTTCTTCTTAAGGATTTGCATCCAAAATCCCACAGTCTCCTTACTTCTTGAACTCTACACCCACTTCATCACCATTCTTTTCCACTTTGAATTATAACCTTCTGCTTGTGTTATGTATATGAGCCTTAAGTGTGTAGCTCTCAAGTATTCCTTCAGTTCAGGTAATCCTAAACCACATTGTTCTGTTGGGAGGATCATTTTAATCCACTTAACCCTTGTCCTCTTACTCTGCACAGCTTCTTCTCTGGTTGATAAAAATATGCCTGGCCTGAATATAAAACTAAAGGGACTTAAAACATTTTCACTGCTTGTATCTTAAACATGAGCTTCCATTTCCTCAGTTTTTGTAGTATCTTTTGTTTAATCTCATCCCGCATATCCTTAGCTAAGATAGCAGAAGCTTCTTTAATCCATACTCCTAATTACTTCATCTTGTATTGCTGAACCAATTTATGTGTGGGTGCATCATGTTACTTTACTGTATCCTTCCTGTCTTGTCTGAGTTTAATATTTTCTAATTTCATGCATTTCAGATTGATACGTGTCATATTCCCTTCTCCATTGTGTTCTGCATTCCTGGTTTGGTCAGCAGATTCATTTGCAGTCTTCTGTCAGTTTCTGTTGTTTCTGCTGCCCTACTACTACCTCTACACCCCACCCATTGGCATCCTAACCTTACTTTCTTTCATAAGACATTTTTCTGCATACTTGCTGCCTTGAGTTACAGTAGTGGATCAGCACTTTAGCATTGTCATCTGTGTGTGCAGTTTCGAGACAACTAACCTAGACTCTCATGCATGGTCAGTGTTTATAACAGCTGCTCAAAATTTTCTCTGGACCCAGGTTGGTATAACATAATTTTCCCTTGGGACCCTACTGTGGTCTCGATGAGAAGCTACTCATCACGCACACTGGCCTGGCTGCATTCATTGTTAATGCACCTCAGGGCTCACTGAGCACTCATTTTTAACAGTGTTGGCTTGGTCATGATCAAGTACGTGGTGTTTCTGAATCTCCACGAATGTGTTTACATGTGGTGCAGAGGGTGAATTTTGCAAAACAAAAATGCAGTGTGCTAATATGTAGAAAGCATTTTGTCGTACATATAAAAAAATGACAGCTGTCTAGAAGCTGTAAGGAAGCCGCGGTGGTACAGCGGTAGTGTTGTTGCCTCACAGCAAGAGGTTCTCCTGTTCGGTTCTCAACTGGAGTGCCTTCTGTGTGGAGTCTGCATGTCCTCCCCGTGGTCGATTGGCCTCCGAAAGACATGCACGAATAGGCGTGCCTTTGCTGAAGGTTGGGCGTTGGGCTGGCAACTCGGCACCATAAAAATCTACTGCCAATCATTAGCAAACCGGAGGTCCGCTGTGGCGACCCCTAACCCGAAAGCCGAAAAGACAAACAACATAAAAAATGACAGCTGTAAGTTTATTAGAGTGGTGCAAAGAAGCAGCTGTATTCTTTTTTAAATGAGTGTATGGAAAATAAGTGTTATAAATATAATGTTGACTTTCAAATTTGGTGGATGTCAGCATATTCCTTTCGGCCTTTTACCTTATCCACCTTATAAATGAGCTTTCTAACTTAAAGCAGTAAAACAAAAAGGCTGTCACACATGCAGTTTGCTAAAGGGACTTCAGATTTACCTTTTAGGACAGAATTACATGTGGTAACAGGCACACTGACGTCCCGCTCACCAGGCTGAACAAGGAGAGGGTCACGGTGAGCAGCCTGTCTGGCGCTAGGATCCGCCACATAACACAAGCACTCGGGTCACTCCAAGGCAAGTACAAATATGACTCAGTCATTGTCCATGCTGGTGTGAATGACCTGAGACGTACCTCCCTGGACTACATGAAAAGAGACATAGAGGAGCTCTCTGAGCATATAGCCCAGGCCGGTATTACCCTGACCTTGAGTAGCATCTTACCCTCACCAAGAATGATGCCACAATATGAAGACAAGATGATCAATTTCAACAATTGGCTTAAGTACTGGTGTCATTCAAAGGGGATCCAATGCCTGTCAGCTTGGGATGATATGCTCGACAAGCCATGATGCTTCGCTAGGGACGGCTTGCACCTGTCACCCCTGGGCTTTTGGATATTGGCAAAGGCTCTTGCTTCCCCATAGTGCCTTTTTAGGCAAGGCTCAAAAGACAAACCCACCTCCATAGGTATCACAAGGGATAAGAAACTAAGAGTAATGCTACTCAACGCCAGAAGTCTAAACCTCAAGATGCACGCACTCAAACTCTCCTTAGCATGGAGAACATCGATATCTGTGCAGTAACAGAAACCTGGTTCAGGGCTCCCGAGAGCACCCCAGCACTACCAGGTTATACCTCATACCATGCTTTTTGGCCCCAAAACTTGGACCGAACCACAAAAGGAGGGGGAGTATCGATATTCATCAAAGATACCCACACCTCCAGGTTGGTGGCAAAGCACGAAGCATCAGAGACTATCCATGTGCCACTAACAGTGGGTAAAACTGCCTTCCAGTTTATAGCCTGCTACAGACCACCCTCCCAAACCCAGGAACCCCACTCGGCCTTCCTGAGAACACTGGAAAATATGAAGGTCTCTCCAAACACCATTATATTGGGCGACTTCAACTACCCAAACATAGACTGGGAGCATTACTCTAGCTCCAACACCCTACCGCAAAGGTTCCTAGAATTTATAAACTCAAATGCTATGGAACAACTTGTTACCACTCCCACAAGAGGGGAAAACATACTGGACCTGATCATCACCAACAAGGAGACTCTATGCTCCAGACCAGAAGTGTATCCCTCACTGGTAAGATCAGACCATAAACTAATCTCACTGGATATTCACATCCCGACCCCACCCCCTGCTCAGAAAACCACAGTGAAAAACTTCTCTAAAGTAAATTTCACACTCCTCAAAACCGAGGTGGAATCCTTCAAAGCCCCCGGGCCTGTGCAAAATATGGCCCAGACCGCAGAATCCTTTATAAACGCATTCTGTGAACACCTTCAGGAATGCATGGATCATGCGATCCCAAATAAAACCAAGACCCAATCCTCCAAAGGCAGACGTCCTGTCTGGTGGACCCCAGCCATAAACAAACTATACAATAGAAGGAGGAAGCTACTAAATGATAGAGCAAAATCCCAAAAAGGGAAGGCATCACTGATCAGTATTAGCAAAAAACTACGGGCACTCATAAAATTGTCTAAGGCCAGCTTCGAGAGAAAAATTGCACAGGACACTAAGGATAATCACAAGGCTTTCTTTAGTTATGTTAGGAACCTGGGTGGTAATTCCCAGATATTCTCAGAATTAGTCCAAAATGACAAAAAATACACCGAACCCACAGACATTGCCAACATCCTAGCTGACAGGTTCAGCGCAAATCCCCCCCCTCCCCACCAAAAGGGCAAATATCTATCCCAGCAGAGTGCTACCCCCCTGACATCTCAGATGCTCAGGTAAGAGCCGCCTTCTCCAAAGCAAAAAACACAGCATCAATGGGACCAGGCGCTGTCCCGGGCTGTGTCCTACATGAACTCCAAGAAGAGCTAAACCCAAACATAAAACTACTGTTCAATCTCAGCCTTACTACAGGATATGTGCCCAAAGAGTGGCGTACAGCAACAGTGGTCCCTCTCCATAAAGGTGGTGCCTTAACGGATCCTGGAAACTATCGCCCCATAAGCCTGACTAGCTTGGTCTGCAAAGCTATGGAAAGGATCATCATGGACCTCATAAGTAAAGATATTGGGGACCTACAGACACTGGATCCTACCCAGTTCGGCTTTAAGGGCAGATCCTGCCTCTTAAACGTGGTTGATTTCTTTGAAACAGTCACCAAGGCCATTGACGAGGGGAAGGTGGTCCACACAGCCTACCTGGACCTCGCAAAAGCCTTCGATACAATACCCCACTCGGGCATTATAGATAAGCTCACCAGCTTAAATATAAACCCCTATGTCACTAGATGGATGGCAAACTGGCTCAAGGACAGAACCCACATGGTTAGAATTGCTGGAGCCATGTCAGACTCCAAACCAGTTACAAGTGGTGTCCCACAAGGCTCAGTCCTGGGACCTCTCTTGTTCGGTATATATTTCTCGGAGTTACAGACCAACACGGAAGGACTGTGGCTGACCAAATTCGCAGATGACTGCAAACTGGGCGCCATAATCGACTCTCCAGCCAACACAAGCATCCTCCAAAAGGGCCTCATAGAAACAGACAACTGGTGCCAGAGCCATGGCCTCAAGCTAAATGCCAAAAAGTGTATAATCATCCCCTTTGGCAAAAACAAAGTGCCCACAAATTACCACATAGGTGGTAATCCATTAAGTACAGAAGAAGTAATTAGGGACCTGAGGACCCAAATTGATAGCAATCTCTCATTTGACAACCACGTGGCCAAAGTGGTTAGAAAAACATTTTATATAGCCCACCTAATCATGAAGGGATTCACATCTAGATCAGGGGAGGTCATCGTGCCTCTTTACTCATCCCTCATCAGGCCCATAATTGAGTACAATGCCCCTTTTGGGATGTACCTTACCAGACACCTGCAGCAACTGGAAAGACCCCAAAAGTACCTCACCAAGAAGATCAAAGGGCTCAAACAGATGCCATATGCTGCCCGGTTAAAGAAACTCCAGCTCTACTCAGTGGCATACCACCTGTTCAGAGGCGATCTGTGCCTGACGTATAAAGCCATGTCCAACCCGGAATTAATGGATATGCTGCACCTCAGAAAATCCAAATCCCATCGAGCTACGCTCAAGAGACTTGAACCTTAGCACTGAAATAAATAGGACATGCTGGAGGGACAGATTCATAACCCAGAGGCTCCCTTCACTCTGGAATAAAATCCCAGTCCAGGTTAGGCAGAGTCCCTCATTGACTCTCTTCAAGAGGAATCTTGATGAGTGGATGGGAGATCGTAGGTTTACCCCGGGTATCACTTCTGTGTCACTGTTAGACAGAGGCACAGTATACTAACCTCGAAAAAGGGCATAGCAAAATAAATTTAAAATGGGTGGCGAAAGCCAAACACATTCTGGCTAGGCTTACAAATGCCCTAGGGCAGATAGCCTAGTATGAACCTATGAACCTAATTGTGCAGTGCCAGTACTATAGATTGTGAAGATAGGGCCTTGTAGATCGTAAAATGAAATTTAGATAAACTATACTGAAACTCTGTAGTAATGAGCATTTTTTTTCAAAATTGAACTTACTAGCATTAATAGCTATCATTAACTTTGGACCAAACTTCTAGAGCATTTATCTTGGTACCTTACTTCATTAACTGTAGTGCTGCCCTAGTTCAATTCTGTCATTTTGCAATTCCTGTATGAAATCAGCTTATAGTGCAAAACTACACTGACAGGTAGAATAGTTTATGTATGATGTTGTTTTCCAAAGGTGACATGTTGAAAATATGAAATTTAAATACTGAAATCTTGCATGTTATGAGCAAAAGTGTTAAGTGTATGTAGTCTAATAACTGTGCAGTTATCAGTAATGGACCACATTTTCTGACCATTCATCTTGGGGCTACATTGTATTATAATTGTGCATTGCATATTTATATTCTCACTGATGTATGCCCACACTGTTTGAGTTAGAACAGTGCAATAATGGTATCTTGGTTTATGAGCTGGATTTCTAAATGGCACCAAAGAATGGGCAGAGAATTACCGTGTTTAAAAGTTAAGTAGAACATAATGTAAAGAACAAAAATAATTACATATGTCAGCCATCTGTGTAGAATAAAATATGCATTTTCATTCCAGAGATAGGAAGCTATTGCAACTCCATTTGTTAAGTATATACAGAGAGATGGATGGTGGAGAAAATGACTGAATGTTTGGTTTCAGGATATTTATAAAAAAAATTCCAAGGACAATTTTCTTTATTTCAGGGAAAGGGCAGCCCCAGTGTCACTGTTAAAGGAGCAGAGGTTTGGATGGCAGTATGTTACTGCAGGGAAGAGACATTAATCAAGGAAAATTCAGCTAAAGTTGTAAGAGAAAATGCCTCCATTTGCCCCTGGTGGGATGCTAACACTGGATGGCTGCACATCTTTTTGTGGTGGCAGTACAACAAAGAAATTAGTAGATGGGGATTTTTTTTTTCTTTTAATTACCAAAAAATGGCCCTTGTAGATATAAGGCACCAAGGGAATTGGCACTTGGTCTCAGTCTCGCTAATGAGATGCTAATACAGAAGAACAGAGCACCTCTTCCCTCACCATTGTCACTAGTAAGGGATTTAGATGAGGGTGGAAGGCTGCACTGGGCAGATGGGTAAAGTTTTGTTTGCCTAAAGTTGTGTACCTTCCGTTCCTTTTCTTTACTGGGTGGTGCTCTTCACCAGTCAGCACAGCTGAGTCATGAAATAAACATGTAGTAAACTACAAGCAAATTTAGGGCCAAGTAGAAAAGATCACAGCTCAACAACTTCCTTAGCAAACCAAAATGTCCCTTATGCATAAGTTAGGACAAACTGTATTTCATTTAGGAGAAAAAAAGGACTTGAAAATATCGTCAAACATCTGACTTAGCAGTGTATCATTTCATTTTATAACAATACTTGCTGTATTAGGGGCGTATTTTAAACAAGTTATTAAAAATGGTTGCAGGAATGTATGACATAATCAGATCCTAGTATTGGTAAAGCTGTTCTCTATATAGAGTACTGTGTTATGGAAAAAAATCCTAAAATCTGAATTGTGAAGAATGATGAATACTGACCAAGTGTGTTTTATTTCTTTACAGGAATGATCACGGATCTCTTCATAGACAAATTTAAATTCAAAGGCACTAATGTGAAAACCAAAGTTCCTCTTCTGCTGGAAATTTTGGATAATTATGAACTGAATGCATTGATATCATTTTTTGATTCTCCATAAGTATAGCTGAATGGTGTAATGGACATTGTTAAATATCAGCAAGTCTTAATAAAGCGGAAAACACAAAAGAACTGAGAATGATTATGAGTCTCTGTTTCACTGCAGTCAGTTATGGCTTCATAAGCCATACAATCATTTACCCTTTAAATACACTTTTAATTCTTCATTGTAAATATTAATGTTAAATAAAGGCAAGGCTCCTATTCGATCTTTTGTTAAGTCTGGACTGACTCCATTGATTTTCTAAGTATGTATCGTATGTGGCATGTTTTAGAGATGATATTTTACAGCTGCTGTGGCAGGGCTCTGCAGAACATTGTTGTCTGTGCCTGTTATCATTATCTACGTTATTCTTCTTTCTTACCAGCAAAATATGTCACCTGCAACCCTAGATGTATATACGACAAGCAATGAATCCCTTAAATGTGTTCTTTTCCTCTGTTAAAATATTCACAATAGTTTCCTGGTTTGTCAATTGTGATTTTTGTTATAAAAGATTTTTTTTTTAAGTTTAGGTAATGTATTCTTATCATTTTTCTTATGCTATATTCAGTGGTATAGACCCTTATTTTGACAAGATGGTTATCTGATAAAACAAGATTTTCATCAGTAACATCTCACAAATTCATGTTGCTAGATCAACAAAACATATTGCAAATGCCAATACTTTTTGCCAAAGCAGTATGGGACACCCCCAATGTTATATAACTTAATCCAAGGTGACACAACATGGGAAAAAAGACATTTCCAATATCACTGGAAGTTGTTTTGGTAAAATTAATTTGCTGGCTGAGCATTTGCTTTTTGGGTTGTTTATCCACTGACGGTTTCTCACATCTGAACTATTCTGTACAAAAGAAATAAATGTACACATAAAGTCAGTCCCATGGCATAGAGGCTTGGAGCCCTGACAGCAGCCCAGGTGCTGGAAGAACCAGCTGGAGTGAGAAAGAAATGAAGAAGTAATGCCTGCTCACCATTCCCTGGGAGAGTGGGTTAGGAGTATATCTTGGCACATACTGTCCATTAGAAAATCCCTACTGAAGACAAAACAACTAACAGGAGCCATCTGCTTATAGGGTGGGGGGCAGAGTTGTTTGAGAGGGTACATCATCCACATAAGTATGAGCCATCACTATGCCAAGCCTACTGCACACCCACTTGGGCGTGCTTAGCATGGCACGTATGTGGAGGTTAGGAAGTACTATAAATGTCCTGGATTTTTATTTCCCATGCCATAGTTTGCTGTCCGATGGGCATTACTACTGGGACTGATCAGATGGATAGCAGGTATGGAATACAGATATAAAAGTGTAAATGAGTAAAAGAAGAAAGTGCAGGGTGGCACTGCTGCAATAGAGACAATGAGGAGTTTAAACTCAGTAAGACCCATTTTATTTTAATGCATTTCCAATTGCAGAATTTTGCTTTTATGTTATTTATAGAAGCTGCAATGCAGTTTTGTACATTTTCTCTGCATCTTCTTTTTTCTTGGTATGAATTTTCATTCTCAACATTTTATGCTCAGCTATTTGGTGTGCTGGCTGTTGTAGGCATGGCATGACTCACTGTGGCTTTTTTCTGACCTTGTAATGATAAAACAAGACTTGTTCTATTTAAAAAAAAATAATGGCCTTCCATTCATCCTGTGCCATATGTGGTACAGATAGGTTCATAGGTGTGCACTAGACTAATAGCCCTGGGGCCTTCACAAGCACATAGGATTACCTTGGCATAGTGCCACCCGACCTTAGTTCCCAGTGCCTTTGTTGAGTAGAGCCACTGGAGTTATCCCTGGGGTGAAATTTCTGTTTCCCATCCACTCATTAAGAGTTCTCTTGAAGAGGGTCATTGAGGTGCTGTGCTTGACATGCAATGGAAGTCTTTTCCATAGCATGGGCAGTCTCTGGGTTATGAACATGTCCCTCCAGCATGTTCTGTTAAATGTGGTAATGAGGTTGAGGTCTCTGGAGCATGTGGTGCAGAGGGATTGGGATTTCTTTAAATGTCGCATTTCTAACAGGGCTTGGTCAGACATGGTTTTGTAAGTCAAGTAGAGATTGCCTCTAAGCAGGCTATATGAGACAGAGAATAGTTGGAGTTTTTTGAGTCTGTCCATATAGGACAGGTGTTTAAGGCCTAGGATCCTCTTTGTGAGGTACTTTTGCGGCCTCTCCAGTTGTTGCAGGTGTCTAGTGAGATACATGGCAAATGGGGCATTGTACTCAATGACTGGCCTAATGAGGGAAGAGTAGAGGGAGACAATGACCTCTTTCTTCCTGGATGCAAAACCTTTAGTAATGAGATGTGCCATATAAAAGGACTTTCTGACCACAGTAGCAATGTGGTCCTCAAAAGAGAGGTTAATGTCAACCTATGTTCCCAGATATTATTATAATGCTTTCTGTGTTCAGTGGACTACCATCAATGTGGTAATTCATGGGAACTGGATTTTTCCCAAAGGGGATGATGACACATTTTTGGGATTGAGCTTAAAGCCATGGTTCTGACATCAGTCATTGGTCTCAGTGAGGCCATTCTGCAGGATGTCAACATCACTTGTCGAATTAATAATAGCTCCCAACTTGCAATTATCTGCGAACTTTGTCAGCCAGAGTCCCTTCGTGTTGGCCTGGACTTCAGAGAAGTAGATAACCAAACAGGAGAGGACCCAGGACCGAACCCTGTGGGACTTCACTTGTGACTAGTCGGCAGTCTGACTTGGAGTCAGCTACTTTCACACTGTGGGTTCTATTTGTGAGCCAGTTTGCAACCCACCTAGTGATATAGGGGTTGATGCCTAGCTTAGTGAGTTTTTCTGTGACTCCTGAGTGGGGAATGGTATCAAAAGCCTTGGCCAGATCAAGGTAGGCAGTATGAACCACCTTGACTTCATCCACAGCTCTGGTGACTGACTCAAAGAAGTCAACCAAGTTGAGCAGGCATGATTTACCCTTCACAAAACCAAACTGTGTGGGATCCAGAGTTTAGAGATTCCCTATGTCCTTGTTTATTAGGTTCATGATGATGCATTCCATAGCTTTGCATATCAGACTCGTCAGGCTAGTGGGGCGATGGTTCCCAGGCTCTGTAGTCGCTCCTCCTTTGTGGAGAGGGATGACTGTAGCAGTGTGCCATTTGGTGGGGACAAAGCCTGAGGCCATAGCCATAGTTTTACAGCATTTTTTCTTAACAAGTACCACTGAACATGCTTTGCAATCCATTCATTTCTGTCTCTCTTTTTCTGCTCATTATGTCAACAATGTACTTCTCTTCCTTATATCCCTAGTATTGGCAATGCTTTCTGGTCCTAAAGAAGAGTGAAACACTGTAACTGATTTGTAATTAACCCATATGCTTCCTTTGTGAGCTCTGAATAGCCTGTTCTTTTCCTCCTTGACAGTCATTCTTGCAATTCTTTCAGCCATTATAATAAAATATGCAAAAAAAAAGGGGTGAAATCTAAAAGCACAGCCACTCTCTATTAACTAGTTTGACTCATTCTCTCCAACAGACCTCTAGAAGTTTGCATTGCTACTTCCAATTGCAGAGACTAAGCTTTTTGATAGAATCAAATTATGACCACATTTCAAACAAATGTTCATATATTTGGAACCATAGGGGTTACTAAAGAAGTGTATATGACAAACTCCAGCTCAAACTGCTTTTATACAGGTGATATTTTTTAGGTTCCAGGCCTTAAATTGGATTTTATAAGTCACAGTAAACACAGTAACTATTATGTTTGTAATATTTTGCAAACAACTTACAACATCTCAGCAACCACTCATGTTCCACTCACACTGTCAGCAGCATTTTGTTTATCCAGCTGACAGCTTTCATGTGAGACTAAACAGTACTGTCTGTGATACGTGCTATGAAATTTATGATAATATATATATAAATATTATATGAACACTAATCAATATCGCGTTACCTGCACTACACAGAGATCAAATATTACTACAGTTTGTTTGCCATTATGTATCATTTAATACTTTGTAACATGGTTTTAGAATTAATAATGCAAATATGAGCAAGCAATATTTGATGTCTAGAGGCGTTAGCAGGATGTAACTGCAGAAACATCTTGAGGCATCACTTGACTGTAATGAGTTAAGAAAGAAAAATGTCTATACCATCCATCTTCATTCCTTTACTCTGTCTCCCTGTCACCAACCACATTCTTCCTAAATGAGTATAGTGTATCAAGAAAGAAAAGTTACCATAGACTGTGCATTACCCAAATACCAATTAACTGTGGGAAGGAAAAGACCCAGCTCAGTTACCTGTGTACGTTTATCTCACATATTTACATCCTCCATTTGCAGTCACCTATTTACCAACCAGTTTCTCTTTCCATATGATGACTTCTTTCGGCTTTTCCTGGTTAGGGGTTGCCACAGCAGATCACCTGTCCGCTCATGATTGGCAGTGGAGTTTTACGGTGTTGAGTTGCCAGCCCGGCGCCCAACCTTCCACAGAAGGCACACACACATACGCACTCACAACTAGGGCCAATTTAGAGTGTCCAATCCACCTACAGCATGTCTTTGGGATGTGGGAGGAAACCGGACCACCCGGAGGAAACCCACGCGACCACAGGGAGGACATGCAGACTCCGCACGGAAGGCACCCCAGCCGAGGATCGAACCAGAGAACCTCTTGCTGTGAGGTGGCAATGCTAACTGCTGCACCACCGCGGCCGCCCTTACATTATACTAAAATAAAATAAACCTGCCATTGAGGGAGTCAGGTTTCCCACTTTTAAGTAACTGTTTGGGAAAAAAATTGGTTATTCAACAGATTCCTGTTACCCACTGTGTCCCTCTATACTCTCTACTTACATACTTTGTTTTTTTCTAGCTACAAAAATATATTTTACAGCCATATCCCTAGCTCTCTAAAAGATTAAGTACATCTTTTATTTTAATTATTTTACCTGTAACCATAGGAAATTGTCCACTGAGTTTTTTTGTATATCATGTGAGACATATATATGCCCAACCTTTCAGCTGTGGATATGCCATCCTGCTCCCAATAGCTTGGTTCCTTTGCCAGTTTCTCCAGTAAATTCCAGTCCCCTCTTGCTTTCTCTGTCTACCCCTAACTGCAGTCATCTCTTTTGGTAGAATGTTCTTTCTCAATTCTCGTGTGTTAGCTTAGTTCTTAGAATACTTTCTGCTACTTTAAGAATATAATATTCTGTATGGCTGCTGTCATTCTCCTTAAGGATCTGCACCCAAAATCCTACTCTTTCCTTATTTCTTGAATTGTATAGGATGATGAGGAAGTTCCTCAGAGCTCCGATCCAAATGGGGATAGTCCTGACTCCATCTCCCATCGGACCCGTAAGCCTGCCATCCTCTGAACCAATAATTATATCTCCTTGTCCGATCCAACTCAGATCTCCACCTGAGGATATTTCCTTTGGATAAATACTACAAATTTTAAAGTGAAAAGGTAGATGGTCTTCCAAACCCCCATCCCAAGAGGAGTCAGTGTTTCTGGAGGCCTTCAGGTCTGGCTCAGCTACTTCTTGGGTGACTCCTTCAGCTGATGAGCTAATAGCTGTGGTCTCACACTGTGTATGGAAGGAATGGAATAGTGCAGAGCCAATTCCAAAGTGACCTGATAAATTTTTAGCCCCTCCGAAAGACAGGGCACATTGGAGTAAAGGGGTCCCAGTAGATGTTATGGTCATGACAGCAGCCACCAAAAAAGAGCTCACAGAGCAAAACATATCTGTCCATGCTGCTAACAGGGAGTCTAGGGCCTTGGAAAAATTTGGGAAGAGCATCTACACCTCACCGACCTTTGCCTGAGGTTAAATTACTTGGCACATTTTACCATATTGCAAAGAGATTTGATAAAGGATCTCTCCAAATCTCTTTCTAGGTCCATGTTCGTTTAGGACCAGAATAAGGCTTCTTCACAATTGGCCACCATTCAATCTGTATCTAATGCATCCATAAGGTTGATTTCCCATGCTGCAGAGGGCACCTCAAGGGCAGCGAGTTCAGACATAGCCATCAGAAGACATGCCTGGATGCGCTTGTATAATTTTGAGGAGCCCTTCAAGTCTTCTTTCATCAATGCACCATTTGATGGATGTTGTCTTTTCAGCCCAAAAGTGAAGGAAATGCTCTGCAGAAGTAAGAAGGAAGGAAAAACCATAGTAAACCACTGGGATCTGTTTCTCTACCCCTCAGAGACACTTTTCACGGAATCAGTGAGGAGGTAGAAAATTATGGCTTCATAAATCCCAAGGTCCTTTTCAAGACTCAGGAGGAGATGGTTCTCCCAGAGGCAGAAGAGTGAAGTCTAACAGAAGACATTGTCCTTGTGACAAAGATGGACCGCAAAACCTGCTTTCAGGGATTCCTTCTCAGACAAACCCTGTCAGTCCTCCTGAAAGGCTCCCCAACTGTTTTTATATAGAGGCAGTTTGGGGGCACTGTCTGTGCACCTAGAAGTCTGGGCTTCCATCACAACAGATTTCTGGGTGCAGAGGATCATATTCAGAGGCTATTTCATACCATTTTCTCATATCCCCCCATAAAAATGAGGAAGGTCCCCAATGTTCCACCCAATCAGAGGGACACAACAGCTTTAGAAATAAGAAAGCTGCTAAATAAAATAGTCATCCAAAAAGTCCCCCCATATCAGATCGGATCTGGAATTTACTCAAGGTACTTTTTAGTGCCAAATAAAACGGGGGTCATGAGACCCATTCTGGTCCTCGGCAACTAAATCAGTATGTAAGATACTGAAATTTCTGGATGGTCACGATTCAATCCATTCTACCACTGTTATGAAAGAATGATTGGATGTCCTTGATAGATCTTCGGAATGCAAATTATCACATCAAAATGAACAGGTGCTCCAGAAGATATCGGTGCTTCCAGCTGGGAGATGGTCATTACCAATTCATAGCACTGCCCTTTGGTCTTAATACAGCCAACAGGGATTTTACCAAATGCATGGCAGTGGTAGCAGATCACCTAAGACTGCTGGGATTCCAGGTGTTTCCATATCTAGATGAATGGCTCCTGACACTCCGGTCAAGCATCTACTTCTACAATCAAGGGACTACTTGTTCCAGTTGTGCCACTGTCTGGGAATCACAATCTGCATCTCATTCCTACACAGAACCTGGAGTTCATAGGTGCTCATCTAGAAACTATCAATCAGATAGCATCTCTACCTCCAACAAGAGTACAAACCCTCAGATACCAGGTAAGAAAAGCAATCTTACATTTGTCGCCACCAGCACGACTAGCTTTGCAGGCCTTAGGTTCAATGGTAACAGCGATAACTCTAGTCCAATTGGCCAGATAATCATATGTGTATTGTAGAGTGGACTCATCAGTTCAATGGTCTATTCTTCATTAGCTCTTATGCACCTCAGTCAGGATTACACAAATTTGCAAGGACCATCTAATGTGGTGTATCCATTGGAATACAATTTCTCGGGGCCGCCCTTTCGTCTTACCTCTCTCACTGGCCACAGTGATCACAGATGCCTCCTGTCTGAGATGGAGGGGCATTTCTTAGAAAAGATAGTCCAAGGCACATGGTCCCTTCAAGAGGGCAATTCATGTATCAATTTCCTAGAAATGAGAGCTGTCCTCTTAGCACTGTAAGCCTTCCAAGATGCTGTCCCCTGCAGGACAATTGTGATCAGTCAGAAAAGATGTCTGTGGTGGATCCCTATTATATTATCAAAAGAACAGTTCAGTGAACGTCATTGTGTCAAACATGCCATTCGTTGAATTGTTCTTACTGAAATTGCATTATGGTAGGGATTGGGAAATTTGCCCTTTTCCCACTGTAGTGCAATCTCAGAGTTGGTATATATAATTAATCGGGGGTGTGGAGGGGTTCAATTATATAATATAGATCCAGCTATGGTGTGGTACATCAGCAAACAGGGGAGAACCAGGTCCTACACTCTTTGTCATGAGGCAATGAGTGTGTGGCAGTGGGCAGTCTATTCCAGACATTTTTTCATTGCAACGCATATATACCAGGGAAATCCAACCTGCTTGGAGACATTGTAAGCAGGTCCATTCTGATGCCTCACAAGTGGTCTCTCAATGTCAAAGTGGCGGAGACAATTTTCCATTGATGGGGCCAGCCATGTCATGATCAGTATATTTCCCCCCTCAACAAGTGCAATGGGTTCTTCACCCTGATCCCTCCTCTGGGGGAGTGATCGAAAGATGCTCTAGTCCACAAATAGCCACCGTTCTCCTGTAGGCTTATCCTCCATTTCGTCTACTCCCAAAGTTTCTGCAGAATGCCTACTTTTTAAAGAGCTCAGTAATCCTCATTGTACCATATTGGCCTTGTCAGATCTGGTCTCCCTTTCTGTGGCCTCATCTTCTATATCCCCCATGAATACTGGACCCCAGCCCAGATCTCCTGTCGTATCATATGGGGCATAGTTCATCCAAACATATCAGGCCTCAAGATGACTGCATGGTTTCTCCAATTCCAGTGATGGCTAGAAAGTCCAGACTTTCTTCCCTGGTCTGACATATCCTCTCGTCCTCTCAAAAGGCTTCCACTAGGAGGGTTTACAGAAGTACATGGAAACTATTTTCTATCTGGGCCCTACAAAGAGATTTGGATCCCTTTTCTGCCCAGACTTCCACAGTTCTAGATTTTGTTATCATACCTCTTTTCCAAGAGGGGGCAAGTTTTTCTACTATCAAATTCCAGCTGGCTGTTATTTCTAATTTTCATTCTGGTGAAAATCTTGCTTCTTCTAAATTGTGCAAAACCTTTCTGAAAGCTACCTTTTTACTTGGGTCTCCAGTCAAGGACCCTGTTCCTCCTTGGGACTTGTCTATTTTACTTCAAAGTTTGACCCAAGGTCCATTTCAACCTTCTACCAATCAGACCTAAATTCTTTGCCCTGGAAGATCCTTTTTCTAGTCGTCATTACATCAGCTAGACCAGTATCTGAACTCCAGGCCCTTTCTTTCAAGCCTCCGTACTTGGTCTTTCATAAGGACAGGGTGTCTCTACGTACTAATCCATTTTTTTGTCCACTGTGGCTTTTGGGTCTAACATTAATCAGGTCATCAACCTACAGGTTTTCCTCCCAAAGTTTTCCAGTAAAGGCAAATATATGCTGCATCTCTTGGCTGTACACAGGCAACTTTGATTTTATCTTCATCAAACCAAAGATTTCATAAAATCTGACCAATTGTTTGTCTTCTTTTCTCATAACAGATTGGGCATGGCAGTTTCCAAAATAACTTTAGCCAGATGGTTGACTGCATATTCTTTGTCTATAAACAGAGAAGTTTGTCTTTGCCTAAGCCACTTAGAGCACAATCAACGAGGTCTATGGCTACCTTTTCAGCCTTTTGGTCAAGTGCTTCAATAGAAGACATTTGTGCAGCTGCCACTTGGTCCAGTGCTCATACCTTTATTGTTCATTACAAGTTGGATTTGATTTCTAGAAACTGCGCTGATTTTGTATCTGCAGTCCTCCAAAATATCTTTCCATGAGGTCCACCCAAGGAACATCTAGCTGGCACTCTGTCTCATCAGTTGAGAAATTAATGAAAATGAAAACTTCAGATACAAGAGTTATTTAGTCAGAATAACAATGGATATGTGCTGTCCATTTTTATTCTTCTTGAACCTCCCACTCACCTACCCCCTTCTCTTTCTTCTGGGAGAACACCTAAGGGATTTTTCTTGGGAACTTTTCATTCTTTGTTTGGGCTCCAGTTTTATCTGTGCTGTTTCTTTTCTATTTATTTTGTGTACAATAAACTATTGTTTATGGGGGCAGCAAGCTTGATCTGAGGTGTTTTAGGTTGGTGGTGCATTATGGGTAAGGGAGAAGCTTGAGAGTTGATCTGTGAAGCTAATGAAGTGGCTGAGCCAGATCCAAAACCCATCAGTTGAGTATGTAACTTTTGATTTGATGTCATTTTCATTTATTCCTCAACCTGTGGGTTTGGATCCAGCTTGGTTACTTTTTTATAGTGTAGGATCTGACTCTTGAGCTCCTCCCTTACCCATAATTCCCTTGTCCTCCAAATTACCTCAGATTTCATTTACTTCGCTTCTAGCAAGCTGGGATTTTTTTCTCTCCTAGCTCGTTGTGGGTCATGAGTGATTTATTTTAACTTTATTGTTAAATTCTAACTCTTATTTGTAGCCTGTCACCCTTCCTTACTCTTCTACAAACTTTTTTTTTTTTTATCATTTTTGGGTTCTCCATTTAAGTTTTTAGATACTTTTGTACCTTTGGGTATTTCAAACCCTGCCATTGTTGTTAGTTTATTTTCCTTCTATTTAAAAAAAAAAAAAAAAAAAACTCTCTCTCTCTTTAGAACTTTGTTTTTGTTGTGGTGGTTAAACTGAATTAGGACTGATAAACGTGACAAGTCTGTGGGGTTCAAAAAATGCACTTCGTGTGGGCACAGGATTCCTCAATCTGATGCCCACAGAGAGTGTTTACTGTCTAGGGCCCAGTCATTTAGATGTCTCTTGTGAAATTTGTTCGAGTTTCAGTGCTCTTGCTCTTGTGGAACACCGAAACAAATTGATTCTTAAGGGTTTTCTTCCTCAGCCTGCTTCTGTTGCTGGTCCATCTTGAGAATCATGGGCTCAAACGCCTACTAGAAAACATAAGGAGCCCAGGGAGCACAGAAAATGCTCCACTGCCCGGTCCCTTCCAAAAAGGGCTACTTCTGAGCCACCATCTAAGACTCCAAAACTGTCAGATCCAAGACCTTTGGATCTGACAAAACCTTTATTGTCACCTCCTTGGTACTGAACTCCTAGCCCCTCCCTGGAGGCCGTATCTCCTACTGTGAGGTCTCCCTTTATTCAAGAAGCCTTCAAGACCTCCCTCCACATCATCATCTATCAGATCTTCCTGGAGCCTTTCTGAAGTGGAGATGGACACAATGATGAGGAGATGTGTCAGGACGCAGATACAGATAGGAGGTTTACCTGCTCCATCCTCCACCAGATCCATGAGCCAACCTACCTTTGTACTTTTGATTTCTCCTTCTCCAATCCAACCTCCTGTTTTGGTTTGGAGCCCTCAGATGCAGAGGTATCTACAGTTGACACTTTGGACCTGATGGTCCTTCCTTGGTTCCAATGATGTCTCTGATCCAATTGGCTCCAACCTTCTTAGAGCATGACAGATCTTGGAGCCAAAAGCCAAAGCATAAGCATCAGATCTGAGGGAATGTCCTCGACTCCAAAAGTTTTAGAGCCATCGCTTTCCCTCTGATAGCTTGGCTCTGACTCCCCCTTCGAGGCACAGGATCCATGCGGGTTTGGAATTGGCTGATTCTAGAGCTTCAGTTCAGGAGAGATTACTTTTGGTCTCTCTGGGTCCTTCTGCATTCAAAGTGGTGGAGAGGGTACTCTCCCAGTCGAGAATTACTTCAACTCTACCTCCTACAGGTCCTACTCATGTTCTGACTTCTGTGCCTGAGCCTGCTTATCCTCCAGCTCAGGGACAGTCCTGTCCTAAGAGCCTCCAAATAGCTCCCCCTGCACAGCATCCCTCTGACACCTCCCCAGAACATCCCACTGAGGAGGTTCCTTGAAAGAGACTGTGCAAGAGAAGGCACCTGGATTCCCCTCAGGAATCACTGACAGAAGACACTGACTTTGATGAAGGGGAAGGGTCCCTAAGATCTCCACTGGATGATATCTCTTTTTGGAGACATCCTTGAAATCCTGTGCCAATGAAGTGGTTGGTCTACCCAAAGCCCTTCCTCAGAGGAGTCAGTGTTTTTGAAGGCCTTTGGGTCTAGCCTGTCTACATCTTAGGTGACCACCCTGCAGATGACCTTATTAACCTTGTCTCTAGCAGGGCATGGAAGGAGCCAGCCACTGTGGAGCCCATTCCAAAGACAGCTGACGGGATCCTTAGTGCCCCATCCGATAGGCAACACTGGACTAAAGGCTGCCCGGTAGATGCCATGGTTGTTTCCACAGCCACTAAAAAGGAGCTGGCCAAACAGAGCTCCTCTGTTCATCCCCCTAACAGGGAGTCTAGGACTTTGGACAGATTTGGGAAGCAGGTATATGCTTCAGCAACTTTCACATTGTGATCGCTGAATTACCTCACACACTTCACCAGACTACAGAGGGACTTAATTAAGGAACTCTCTAGCTCTGCCTCAGGGTCCATGTCTGCAGAGAAGCAGAAAACCTTTTCCTCCAAATTGGCCCCCTACAGTCTATGTCTAGCTCATCCATGAGGCTAATTTCACATGTGGCAGAGGGTACTTCAAGGGCTGCTGGTTCAGGCATTGCTATAAGGCACCATGCCTGGATTCAGCTCTATGACTTTGCAGAACATTTCAAAGTGTCCTTCATCAGTGCTCCTTTTGCTGGATCATCATTCTTTGGCCCCACTGTTAAAGAGGCACTCTCCCATATTGAGAAGGATGGAAAGAACTTGTCTGCCATCAGAATCCATTTTCTACCACACAAAGACCATTCTCCAGGAAACAGCATGATGGTAAAAAAATTGTGGTTGAAAAAGTCTCAATGTCCTTTTCAGGAATCACAGGGGAAATCTTTCTCCAGAGGAAGGGGGGGAAATATCTATAATGGTAGACACTGCCCTCACAGCAGAGGGTAGCAGCAGAATCAAGGATCATGAGACTTCTTCCTGGATAGGTCCTTTCAGCACTCCTTAGAGGTTGCCCAATTGTCCCTCTCTGGAGGCAGTCAGGGGGTGCTTATCCTTGCACCCAGATGCCTGGTTTGCCATCACAAATGATTGTTGGTGCAAAGTATCATATCCAGAGGCTATTCAATTCCATTTTTCCAAAGACCAAAATCAAAGAAAAATCTCCCTGATGTTCCACCCAGTCAGAGGGAGGAAGCAGTGTTACAAATTGCAAAGCTGCTAGGAAAAAAAAAAATGTCATCCAGGAGGTCCCACCAGACTAAGTCGAATCCAGACTTTACTCAAGGTTCTTTTTAGTACCGAAGAAAGCATGGGACCCAAGGCCAATCTTGGACTTAACTTTTCTAAACAAATCAGTAGACAATGTGAAGTTCCAGATGTTCATGGTTCAGTCCATTCTATCTCTGTTACAAAGGAACGACGGGATGTGCTCCATCGAACTTCAGGACACATACTATCACATTAAAATGAACAGGTGCTCCAGGAAATTTTTCCACTTCCAGCTGGGACCACTCATTATCAGTTCAGAGTACTGCCCTTTGGTCTCACCACAGCCCTAGTGTGTTTACCAAATGTATGGGCGGTAGTAGCAACTCACTTGAAACTGCTTGAATTCAATGTGTTTCCTTATCTAGATGATTGGCTCCTGACCACACCAACCAGGCATATACTATTACAAGCCAAGGACTATCTATTACATCTTGCCCCTACCTTTTGCATCATGATCAAAATCTAGAAATGTCGGCCGAAATTTATTGGAGAAAACTGGCAAAGGAACCAAGGTATTGAGCAAATAACTAGAGAGGGAAAGATGATAGAATGGGAAGATGCCAATAATGTATTTAAACTGCAGGTTAAAGATTGCCTTCCCTATCAGGGATTGTTATCAGAGTATAGGCAAAGAGAAAGAAATAGGGGTCCTAACTGAAAAAAACAGCACTGGTATAGTTTTTTAATAGAATCTAGAACAGAAGCTGCCATTAAAAAAAGAATAATTAGAGCTTATAAAATATTGCATGATAACTATACGAATCAATCAGAGAAGGTTAGAAAGGATTGAGAAGGACTGAATAAGCAATTCACAAAGAAACAATGGGAGGATATATGTATGTCTCCCAAATATGCAACAAAATCTAGAAGATTTAGGATTTTTGCCTGGAAATGTTTACATAGATATTTTTATACCCCAAGTAGACTCCAGAGAATATTTCAAGCAGACAGTAAATGGAGCTGTTATGGGGAAGAAAGAGGTAATTGTGAACATATTTTTGGGACTGCGGTGAGTTGGCAGACGTTAAGGATCATCTGCTGGATCCACTGTCAGAGATGCTGGGTGGGCATACTGGTCTGACAAGAGAGATGATTTTTCTGAGCTATGATACAGAACTGGAAATGCCTAGACATGGTAAGGCCTTACCATGTCTAATAATGGTGGCTGCCAAAAAAAGCAATTACTAGAAAATGGAAATCAAAATCTAAACCAGCTATATCAGAAATAGTGAATATAGTAACAGAGAGAAAACTGGAATTGAGATCTTTAGAAAAGGGCAGGAGCAAACAATATAGGAAAAAATGGGAATTATAGGAACAATACATGCAAGAGAGGAATGAGGCCTAAAAAGCAGCAGAACTTAAATGAGCTATGTAATGTTTGAGTGAGAAAGATTGGGTAGATTATAAGTGATGTATAATGTTTGCAACTGGGAGTGTGTCGGTATGGTTTCTGATGTAAAATGTTTGCAACTAGGATTGTGTCGATGTGGTTTGTTTTCATTTATATAAATGTATGAGTGCCTGTGTAGTAAGTGATGGTTTAATGAAGATGTTTCTTGTTTAAAAAAAATGCAGTAATTGAAAAATTTATGTAATATCGTTTAGGTTATATGCTATATAGCAAAATATGTGATGTATAATGTTTGTTAAGTTAATATAGTTTGATTACTTTCATATGAATGTAAATTTGCCTGTCACAAGTGATAATTCAGTAAAGGTGTTAGAAAAAAAGAAACACGTGCAGAAATCTCAGCTGCAACCTGGAAGCTGACAAAGTTTATAGGAACATGTCTACACACAGCCAATTGTCTAGCCTTCCTGGCTCCAGAAAGGATTTGCATTTTAAAATCGCATATCTGACAAATTCTAGCCATTCCAATATCCCCAGCAAATCTAGTCCTCATAGCATTAAGTTTGATGGCTGCCACAATAACTTTGATTCCAACTGCATGCTTACACTCCTACCCACTGAATCACCCCATCAAGTTATCCTGAGTGTGCAAAGACTCACTTCTATGGTAGCTCCACTCAGAAGAAATCAAGCAAAGATGACCCTTTGTTCTTCTTCCCCCAATGCCATGTTGATCACGGACCCTTCCCAGCTGGGGGGGGGGGGTCATTACCTGTTGAATGGTCCAAGGCACGTGGTCGACTCAACAGACCAGTTTGCACATCAGTGTCCTAGAGATGAGAGCAGTGCTGCTAGTATTGCAAGCATTTCAGAGCCTTCTACCTCTACAAACAATTATGATACAAACGGACATGGGAATTGTGTGGTACATCAATGAACAGGGGGGGAACCGGATCATCTCCCCCTATGTCAAGAAGCAATGGGGTTTGGCAATGGGCAGTCTCTTCCATCTGCTTCCTGACTACAACACGTTCCAGGGAAATCCAACATTCTGGCGGACAGGCTCAGCAGAGTTATTCTGATGCCTCACATGTGTGGTCTCTAAATCAGTCAGTGACAAACATGATCTTCCACAAGTGGGGTCAACATTGCTGTGAACTGTCTGCTTCGCCACTCACCAACAAATGCAGCAGGTTCTTTGCCCTGATTCCTCCTCAGGAACAGTCACTGCGAGATACTCTAGTCCATGTTTGACCCTCCGATCTTTATGCTTACCCACCCCTACCCCTCCTACCCAAATTTCTTCAGAAACCACAGAGGTTGAAGAGCAAGGTGATCATCATTGCTTCCATTTGGCCTCAACAGATTTGGTTCCCCTTTCTTTGGTCTCATGAGGTATGTTCTCCGTGGATGCTGGAACCACATCCAGATATTCTATCCCACCCATCAGGGCAGATCCACCCAGATCTTCCAGGATTGAAATTGACCACATGAATTTCAATAATGACTAGAAATACCAGGCTTTTTTCACTAGTTCAAAGGATTTTGATATCCTTTCACAAAGCCTCTACTAGGAAAAATTTATAAAAGTAAATGGAAGAGATTTTCTATATGGGCTCACCAAAAACATTTGAATCCTTTTACAGCTCCTATTCCTGCAGTTTTGGATTTTCTTGCATCAATCTTCCAAAGTGGAACAAGTTTTTCTACTGTTAAGGTGCAACTGGCAGCTATCTCAAATTATCACACTGAGGGCTATTCATCTTCTCTGGCTTCATCTAAATTGTGTAAGACTTTTTTCAGGGGTACCGTTTTACTTAGACTGCCTGTAAAGGACCCCACTCCTCCTTGGGACTTAACCATGATGTTACAAACTGTTGTCTTACTTCCTTTTGAACCTTCAGCCAAGATAGACTTGAAGTTTTTGTCCTGGAAAACTGCCATTTTAGTGGCCATCGCATCAGCCAAGTTGGTATCTAAATTGCAAGCTTTATCAGTCAAATCCTCCTGTTTGATTTTTTATAAAGATAGAGTGACCTTGCGTACTAATCCTTCCTTTTTTTTGCCTAAAGTTGCTTCCGAAAACAATATCCATCAGGTCATTAAACTGCCAGTTTTCTTCCCCAGTTTCCAGAACAGGGGTGAATACACTCCACTTGTTAGACATCCATAGACAGCTGCATTTCTATTTGGACTGGACAAAAATCTTTCTGAAAAACTGATCAGCTTTTTGTTTCCTTCTCCAGTGTTAGAAAGGGAAGGCCAGTGTCCAAACTTATTTTGTCTAAATGGATCCCATACTGCATTTCTCGTGACATGACAACATCAGATAAAGAAGTTATGTACTTAATATAACATTTAATCTGTGTTGTTTGTTTTCATCTTCCTCAGCCATCCCCCTATCCATCCCCTTGTCCCTTCTGGGAAGATTTGCAGAGGTGTTCTAGGAACTGCTGTTCCTTTTGAGCTGCTGGTTCTAGCTGCTCTCTGTCTGCTGATAGTTCTCTATCCGTCCTTTATGTACTGCTTATATAGCTGCAGCAAACTTGATCCGAGGTAATTTGGAGGACAGAGGTGTTTTGAGTAAGGGAAGAGCTCAAGGGTCGGATCCTAAGCAATAAAAAAGTGGCAGAGTCATATCCTACATTCGGATCCAAACCCACAGGTTGAGGAAGAATGAAAATGGACAACATAGATGGAACATTATGGTAAGTACATAACTTTTGTTTTTTTTTTTTACATTGTTTTCTTTTATATAAATGTATGTTTACCTATGTCTTAACTGATCATTCAATAAAAGTGTTAAATATCTCTCTCTACTCTCTCTCTCTCTCTATATATATATATATATATATATATATATACACACACACACACACACAGGCTATAAAGAGTGTACACATCCCTGTTAAAATGCCAGGTTTTTGTGATATAAAAAATGAGACCCCAATAAATCATTTCAAAACTTTTCCCACCTTTAATGTGACCTATAACCTGTACAATTCAATTGAAAAATAAATCTGTTAGGGGAAAAAATATAAAAAATAAAAAACATACAATAAGCTGGTTGCATAAGTGTGCATACCCTCAAACTAATACATTGTTGAAGCTCCTTTTGATTTAATTACAACATTCAATCTTCTTGGGTAGGAGTCTATCAGCATGGCAGATCTTGACTTGGCAATATTTGTCCATTCTTCCCTGCAAAAGTGCTCCAAATCTGTCAGATTGCGAGGGCATCTCTTATGCACAGCCCTCTTCAGGTCACCCCACAGATTTTCTATTGGATTTAGGTCTGGGCTATGACTGGGCCATTTTAAAACTTTAATTTTCTTCTGGTGAAGCCATTCTTTTGTTGATTTGGATGTATGCTTGGGGTCATTGTCGTGTTGAAAGGTGAAATTCCTCTTCATCTTCAGCTTTCTAGCAGACACCTGAAGGGTTTGAGCCAAAAGTGGCTGGTATTTGGAACTGTTCATAATTTCCTCCACCTTGACTAAAGTCCCAGTTCCAGCTAAAGAAAAGCAACCCCAAAGCATGATACTGCCACCACCATGCTTCACCATGGGAATGGTGTTCTTTTGGTGATGCAAAGTGTTGTTTTTGTGCCAAACGTACCTTTTGGAATTGTCTCCAAAAAGTTCACCCTTGGCCTCATTAGACCATAACACATTTTCCCACATGCTTTTGGGAGACTTGATGTATTGTTTTGCAAATTTCTATTGGATTTAAGTCTGTTCTCTGGCTGGGTCATTCCAAAACTTTAATTTTCTTCTGGTGAAGCCATTCTTTTGTTGATTTGGATGTATGCTTGGGGTCATTGTCATGTTGAAAGGTGAAATTCCTCTTCATGTTCAGCTTTTCTGCGTAAGAAAAGGCTTCCATCTTGCACCCTACTCCATAGTCCAGACATATGGAGAATACGAGAGATTGTTGTCACATGTAGTACACAACCAGTACTTGCCAGAAATTCCTGCAGCTCATTCAGTGTTGCTGTAAGTCTCTTGGCAGCCTCCCTGACGAATTTTTGTGTTGTCTTTTCAATTTTGGAGGGCTGTCCAATTCTTTGCAACATCACTGTTCCATATTTTCTACACTTTCTGATGACTGTCTTCACTGTGTTCTATGGTATATCCAATGCTGTGGAAATTATTTGTATCCTTCTTCTGACTGATACCTTTCAACAATGAGGTCCATTTGATGCTTTGTAAACTCTCTGCAAACCATGGCTTTTGCTGTAGCAGGCAACTGAGTAAATGTCAGGAAAATCCTACTTGGACAGCTGAACTTTATTTGGGGTTAATCAGAGTCTTTTTGATTGTAGGTGTGTACCCAGGAAGACTGAATGTTGTAATTAAATCAAAAGGTGCTTCAACAAAGTATTAGTTTAAGGGTGTGCACACTTATGCAACCAGCTTATTGTACATTTTTTATTTTTTATATTTTCCCCTAACAGATTTGTTTGTTTTACAATTGAATTGTACAGGCTAGGTCACATTAAAGGTGAGAAAAGTTTTGAAATGATTGTGATCTCATTTTTTATATCACAAAAACCTGGCATTTTAACAAGGGTGTGTACACTTTTTATATCCACTGTAGATATATATATATATATATATATATATATATATATATATATGTGTGTGTGTGTGTGTAAAATTAAACTAGTTCTGGTTCAGAATATAGTGGTTTGTTTATTTAAATTATTTATACTCAATACCACTTGGGTGATCACAGTCATGGAGCAAGTGACAAAAGTTATATATGCCACAGATGCATTTACCATAAATAGTTGTCTCATTTAATCAATTCCAACCCCCCCCCCCCCACATAAGGCAAGCTCCCACACCCTAGAAGTGTGTATATGTATGTATATATATATATATATATATATATTAACTCCAAGATCACACAAACTCAGAGAAAAAGGAGAAAGTGATAAAAATGCAACACTCACTTTTGATTGTCTAACCACTATTACAATTTGCTGGCATCCTTCAAAAAAGTATTCTAAGTCTCCATCAACTAGCCACTAACAAACAATAGATTTTTCACAGCAGACAGCACAATAGATACGTTGTTGTTGTTGTGTCTTTTGGCTTTTCCTGTTTAGGAGTCGCCACAGCGGAACTCCGGTCCGCTAATGATTGGCAGTAGATTTTTACATGCCGAGTTGCCAGCCCTGACGCACAACCTTCAATGAAGGTACGCCCATTCATGCATGTCTCCACACAGAAGACGCTTTCGTTGAGAATCGAACAGGACAATGTCTTACTGTGAGGTGACAATGCTACTGCAGCACCACAGTTGAGACAGCACAATAGATATAATGACCTTAAAACTAAAAAGAGAACTGTTACAGTAACATGTTGAGTGTGTCTAAAGTTCCTTTTGGAAATTGCTTGAGCTCTTTAAGTAAACAATCGGAAATAACTAAAAGATGTATTGTAATAGTTGAATAAACCAAGCCTGTATTAAACAGATAGGACAGATACTAAAATACTTGGGGAACTGAAACACTATGTACATTACTGGACTTCTGTCACCAAAGAAAAATCTAATCTATTCAGAGCTAATACTTTCTAGTATTTGGTATTTTAGCCTCTTTTAAAATAAATAGGATCTCAAGAGTTGTAACAAGTTTCCTACTGGGAGGTAATGTCAAAGACCATTTTTTAGCTTCTCAGTTAGCAGAGTGAGCCTTGGTTGCCTTGTCCTGTCCAGAAGGAAACAATTCAAATTAGCTTTGATTTTTATCGTTTTCTTTTAGAAGCAGTTGTGTGTTAGAGAGATTTTTGGAAATGCACCCTGAAGACTGGTTCCGTGTAACTGAAAAGTTGTTTCTTGACATTGCAAGTGGGTAAAGTAAGCTGTAACAAAACGCTGGGAACTGTTTAGGTGTTATCATTCTAAGCTGTAAATATCTAAAAATTTGATCTAAGAATAAGTTAGTCAAAAATACACTTAATCTAATTACATTTCATAGAAAAGTGTAATTGGTGTGACAAAAGGAGATACTGCCAGCACAGCTAGCTGAAATTTTGTAAAGAATTATATGTCATTTGTGAATATCAAATTGATTTATACAAGATGCTTGTGTTACAAATGTATTAGAACTGTGGGTCATACAAGATGCTGGTGTTACAAATGTATTAAAACTGTATGTCGTGTATATCAAACTGATTTGTTTAGATGTTCATAGGTTCATAGGTTCATACTAGGCTATCTGCCCGAGGGCATTTACAAGCCTAGCCCATAGTTTTGTGGCTTACGCCACCCCTTTAGTATGGGGAACTATACCCATTATTTTGCTGTGCCTCTGTCGAGCAGTGACACTGAGGTAATCCCTGGGGTATATCTGCGATCTCCCATCCATTGGTCAAGATTTCTCTTGAACAAGGCCAGCGAGGTGCTCTGCCTCACATATACCGGGATTTTGTTCCACAGCATAGGGAGTCTTTGGGTGATGAATCTATCCCTCCAGCACGTCCTATTAATAGCCGTGTCGAGGTTTAAGTCTCCCACCCTTGTGGCTCTGACAGATCTAGATTTTTTGAGGTGAAGCATATTCATCAAATCTGGGTTTGACATGGCCTTGTATGCTAGGCAAAGGTCACCTCTGAGCAAGCGGTAAGCAACTGAATAGAGCTGGAGTTCCTTCAGTCGGGCAGCATAGGACAGATGTTTGAGACCCTTTATCCTTTTGGTGAGGAACTTTTGTGGCCTCTCCAGCTGCTTGCAAGTGTCGGGTCAGATACATTCCGAATGGGGCATTGTACTCAATCATTGGTCTGATGAGTGATGAGTATAGGGAGACTATGACCTCCCTTGATCTAGATGAGAATCCCTTCATGATAAGGTGGGCAATGTAGAAGGTCTTCCTAACTACTTTAGCTACATGGGTGTCGAATGACAGACTACTATCAACCTGGGTCCCCAGGTCCCTGATAACTTCTTCTGTGCTCAGTGGATTGCCACCTATTTGGTAGCTAGGGGTAACCTTGTTTTTCCCAAAGGGTATGACTGTGCATTTTTTGGCATTTAACCCTAGGCCATGGCTCTGGCACCAGTTATCCGTTTCTGTGAGACCCTTCTGAAGGATATCTGTGTCAGATGTGTTTTCTACTATGGCACCCAGTTTGCAGTCATCTGCAAACTTTGTCAGCCATAACCCTCCTGTGTTTGCTTGTACTTCGGAAAAGTAGACGCCAAACAAGAGTGGGCCCAGGACTGAGCCCTGTGGTACACCACTTGTGACAGGCTTTGAGTCTGACATGGCGCCAGCAACTCTGACCCTGTGGGTTCTGTCACTCAGCCAGTTTGCAACCCATCTTGTGATGTATGGGTTAACATTTAAGCTGATGAGTTTTTCAATGATACCCGAGTGGGGTATTGTATCGAAGGCCTTCGCCAGATCGAGGTAGGCTGTATGGACTGCCTTTCCATCAATGGCTTTGGTGACTGTTTCGAAAAAGTCAACCAAGTTTAGAAGGCAAGATCTGCCTTTGACAAAGCCAAACTGGGATGGATCCAAAGTCTGCAAATTCCCTATGTCTTTATTTATGAGGTCCATTATGATCCTCTCCATGGCTTTGCAGATAAGGCTTGTCAAGCTAATGGGCCGGTAATTTCCAGGGTCGGTGGAGGCACCGCCTTTGTGAAGTGGGACCACAGTTGCAGTGCGCCACTCCTGGAGTGCGTATCCAGAGGTAAGACTATGATTAAACAGCTGTCCTAGCTGTGGGTTTAATTCCTCGTTGAGTTCGTGGAGCACACAGCCTGGGACACCATCAGGTCCCATGGATGCTGTGTTTTTGCTTTGGAGAGAGCAGTTCTCACTTGGGCGTTGGAGATGTTTGGGGGCTGCAATCGCTTGGTATAGATATCTCTCCTTTTGGGGGAGGGGAGAAGTTTGCACTGAACCTGTCAGCCAGTATGTTGGCAATGTCTGTAGGATCAGTAATCTTCACATCATTTTGAACTAGTTCTGAACATATCTGGGAGTTTCCTCCCAGGTTTCTAACATAGCTAAAGAAGGCCTTATGATTGTCTTTTGAGTCTTTAGCTATTTTCTCTCAAAATTTGCTTTGGATGATTTTATGAGAGCTCTTAGTTTTTACTTATAGTGATCAAGGGTGTCTTACCTTTTAAGGATTTTGCTCTATCTTGTAGTAGCTTCCTCCTTTTGTTGTAGAGTTTGTTTATGGCTGGGGTCCACCAGACTGGACGCTTGCCTTTGGTACAAAGAGTCTTTGTTTTGCTTGGGATTGCCTTATCCATGCAGTCCTGCAGGTGCTGGTAGAAGGCATTTGTAAGTGATTCAGCGGCTTGAGTACTGTTTTCTGCCGGCTCGGGGGCCTTAAAGGAGACCACACTAGTCTTTAAGGCCCCCGAGCCGGCAGAAAACAGTACTCGGGGGCCTTAAAGACTAGTGTGGGGGCCTTAAAGGAGACCACACTAGTCTTTAGAAGTGTGAAGTCGGCTTTCGAGAAGTTCTTTACTGTGGTCTTTTTTATTTCAGGTGGGGGTGGGATGAGGACCTCCAGCGAGATTAGTTTGTGATCTGATCTCACCAGTGAGGGGTATACTTCCGGTGTTGAACATTGTGCTCCCATGTTCGTGATGATGAGATCAAGTATGTTTTCTCCTCTTGTGGGGATGGTGACTAGTTGTTCCATGGCATTTGAGTTTATGAATTCCAGGAACTTTTGGGCTAGGGTGTTTGGGCTTGAGTAGTGTTCCCAGTCTATATTAGGGTAATTGAAGTCACCTAGTATGATGGTGTTTGGTGATACATTTATCCCTCTAGTGTTTTCAGGAAGGCCATGTGAGGTTCCTGAGTTTGTGAGGGTGGCCTGTAACATGCTACAATTTGCAGAGCAGTCTTGCCTATGGTTAATTGCACCTGGATGGTCTCCGATGCATCGTGCATTGCCACCAGTCTTGAGGTGTGGGTGTCCTTGATGAATATGGATACCCCCCTCCTTTCTTGGTATTGTCCGGATTTTGGGGCGGGGACGCATGATATGAGGTAAAACCTGATAGTGCTGGGGTGCTCTCAGGAGCCTTGAACCAGGTTTCTGTCACAGCACAGACATCGATGTTCTCCATACTGAGAAGGGCCTCGAGTGCGTGCATTTTGAGATTTAGACTTCTGGCATTGAGCAGCATTACCCTTAGTTTTTTTCCTTTTTTGTGTTCTAGGGTGGTAGGTTTAGAATTTGAGCCTTGCCTAAAAAAGGCACTATGGGGGTGGCAAGAGCCTTTGCCAATATCCGGATTTGTGTTGAAAAGGTATTTGTAAAGTGCTTGTGTTTGAAATGTATGCCCAGTGTGCCATACTGGAGAGAACAGAAAATTACATGCACTATTGTAATGTTTAAATGTACATGTTTTAACAGAGGAAAGCAGAAGGTTAATCTCAGTCCAGCAAACTTTAAAAAAGTATCTGAAATTAAATCATTTTGTAGGCTAGGCCATAAAGTTACTATTTCTCTGGTTTCATTGCAGCCAGAGACACAAAGTCCTGTACTAGGAAGCTTTCTGTTTTGTCTTTGGGGTGAACTAATTACTCTCTGGATGTGTTGAGGTATGCAATTGTTGTATGACTTCCAGCACCTGCCAAAGATCTGAGCAAAAGCCCTTGTTTGTGTATTTTTACAGATAGGTGCTAAATCCTGCCAGCTTACAGCAATGGGCGTTTTGCATGGGAACTGGATGTCAGATGAACAGAAATTGTCATTCTACAAGCTATCCCAGTAGTAATATTTTAGGTATTATTTTGAGAAGTCTCTTAGTGATACAGAGCATTCTGTGTTCTGTCTTGGGCCTAACAAGAAGAAGAAGAAATATAAAATTCATCCTGGGGATCACTTCTGCGGCACTGCTTGACAGGAGCACAGGAAAATAATTTTCTTGGGCGGCAAAAGACAGGGAACCTTTTTGGCTAGGCTTATGTAGGCTCCAAGGCCAATAGCCTAGTACCTACCTATGAACCTATAAGAACCATTCACCACATCACCTGCCCTGCTCTATTAACTGTATAGTAACTCTGTTAGATACAGCCAGAAATATAGTGAAGCTTAGTTTAGATATTGTTTTTCTTTCTTTCTTTGAGCTTGTCGTGCAGTGTTATTTTAAATATTTCCTGTGGTTTTGAACTCTGATGTTACTGTGAATATATATTTAGTATTTTCCTGTTCTTTTATTATTTATTATTAAATATAGTTAAACCTTTCATTGTGGCTGATCTTTGTAGAGCTATTTAAGTTTTGAGAGTACTTGCATATTATTTGGTGACACTGTGTGGGTCACTCCTAATAGCCTTGTTCTTGGTCAAACTACCATGTATATTATTATTAATATTGTCAATAAAATTGGACACCCTTTGTTAAGGGCCTTAAAGTAGCTGTCAAGGGGTTTTGGTGGCAGTGGTAACCTTATAGTCTGGGCAGAAGAGGGCATAGCTAGTAAACCTGCACCACCCTTTCCCATGTGTGTGTGTGTGTTTAAAACAAATCTCCAAGAGTGTGTGCGTGTCAGCTACTTGGGCAGAGACATGAAGCACTAGCTGTACAGACAGAGTATTAGAAGACTTGACTTGGAAAACTAGCTAAGGACTCAATTCTATAGCTGTGCCAGTTGGGAGTCTTATTGGGGATCTGGAAAAAGAGGGAGAAACCAGCCCTGGACTGTGGTGTCTGTGTGCTCTTAAGGGAAATTACACTTGATGCAGAGAGCTGCATCTGGAAATAGTGTGTGTGTACTTGTTATCCTCCCAGTGAACATCCCCCACAAGTGCCAGCGGTGAGGATTGAGGCTCCTTGATTACTTGTCCAGTGGTGGATCGTCACATATTTATTGGTTGGCAGTGGTGGGATGTTCACATCACATGTTGGCTGGTAGTGGTGGGGTCAAAACATCTCATATTGGGATTCAGTGGTGTGGATATTGAACTCCTGTAGCCTGTAAACAGTGGTCACTAAGAAGGTATTTGTAATGTCAAGCAGCCACACAGTAGACATTCAGAGTTTCATATGACAAGAGTTTTATTTTTATTAGCTTAGTTAGTCAGGGAGAGCAGGCCAGAATGTCAGCAAAGGATTATGGCAAGATGACAAGGAGCCAATTGGCTGAGATATGCCAAGCCAAAAGACTGATGGATACCAGCCTGACTAAAGGGGAAATTATTGCAGCCTTAGTCACAGCCGCATCACAGACCATCAACCAGGAAGACAACAAGACTGGCTTGGGGATGTACAACTCTCAGAAAATGGACAGTTCAACTTTACCTCAGAGGACTTACAAATCTGTCTGGAGTTAAAGAGACTTGAACTGGAGACCAAACAGATGGAATTATAATCAGCAGAGAGACTGAAACATCTGGAAACTGAAGAAAATGAGAGGTAGAGACAACAAAAAAGGAGAATGCTGTTCGCCAGGGTCATGGATGTAATGGGGAAAGCAATAAACAAGCCCCAGAAGCACTAAAGGTCAGCAAATTTCTTCCACAATTTACAGAGAATGATAATTTTGATAGTTTTATTCATATGTTTGAAATTGTATATAAACAGTATAATACTGATCAAGGGCTCTGAGTATGGTTTCTGACCCCCTTACTCCATGGTAAAGCTGTAACTACTGTTTCTAAATTGTCTGATACTGATTGCCTAAATTATAATACAGTTAAAATTGTTTATTAGAATGCTTTAACACCTGAAGCTTATAGAAAAAGGTTTCATGAGCATAGACGCAAGGCAGATGAAAATGTGTGTGATTATATTGCTGAGTTAAGCACTTATTTTCATAGGTGGGTGAGTGGGTGTCAGGTCACCACTTTTGAAGTGCTGTCAGATCTTTTGGTGAGGGAACAAGCCCTTAGCACTTTGCCTGAGGACATGAGAATCTGGTTGGCAGATAGGGAATGCAATACCACAGATGAGTTGGGGGAAAAAAGGAGACCTATACATAGCAAGCAGGGCATCACTGCACAGGAAATGGATACCCAGTGCTGCACATGGGTGTAAGGGAACCTATGGTGGGCAGCCTAAACCACCCCAACAGAGTCTGCCAGTGACAACGGAAGCCATTAGTTCAGGTACATGCCCAGGATCAAGGGTTAAATGTTTTAAATGTAACCAGTGGGGCCATGTAGCATATAAATGTCCATGGAGGTAAGGTGGGGAACAAAAGGTAGTGGAGCCAGCAGGTGGGAATAACAGAATGCCAGTGGTAAGTTGTCTGTAGACAACAAGGTTACCAAACTACCACAAGAGGTTATAATCCTATCTTAGTAGATAGGAAACAGGACATTGCTAAGAGAGACACAGCCTCTGACCTAACCATTGTGAAGCCTCCAATGGTTAAAGAAGAGCACTACTTGCTTGGGCAGTCTAATCCAGTCAGAGCTTTAGGAGGGACCCCATTCCAAATACCTTTGGCTAGGGTTCACCTTGACAGGGAGCGTGGAAAAAGAAGCAAGCAAGTAGGTGTGCTTGAGGATATCCCTGCAGATGTCCTGATAGGGAATGATTTTGATAATGTAGTATCTTGTGTGCATGCAGTGACACACAGTCAGGCTTGGAGACAGGCATGTGGGTCTGGAAGCCCGGGGGAGCCCATGCAGACCACACACTTGAAACCAGGACTGGTGAGGTGACTACTTCAGGGAGGGAGCTACCCTGTAGCAGTGAGACTGAAGGTGAGCCACAGATGCTGGTGGTTACTGATGTTCCCTTGGACAGAGTGACTACAAGGGCAGAGGTGAGTAGTAGTACCCAGGCTGACAGTGAGGCACTGCTGTCAGAGGATACCAGACTTCCTATGGAAGGGGAGCTGGGAAGGGTTACAAACAGAGAGTTGAGACAGGCTCAGTTTTCAGACCCTACATTACAAGGCTTGAGGGAGGATACTGTATAGAGAATGGACCCATGAAGGAGGGCTAGAGGGTGAGAGAATACAGCAGTTGGTAGTGCCCAGAGCCTTCCATCTGGCACTTATAGCCATAGCCCATGACATTCCCTTTACAGTTCATATGGACATAAAGTGTACAGAGAGACATATTAGGCAGAACTTTTATTGGCCCGGGATTGGAAGGGATGTAACATGGTACTGCAGGATCTGTGAGCAGTGCCAAAAAGTAGGCAAAGCAGGAGACAAGGTGAAAGCACCTTTGATGCCTTTGCCTGTGATTGAGGAGCCATTTCAGAGGGAGCTATTGATATTGTGGGGCCTTTGAGTACCCCAAGTTTCATAGGGAAGAAGTATATCCTAGTGGTAGTAGAGTATGCTACCAAATACCATGAAGTGGTGACCCTGTCCTCCATTGAGGCAGAAAAGGTGGCAAATGCTTTGTTAGAGATTTTCATTAAGGTTGGTTTCCCAAAAGAAATACAGACAGAGGTGCCAGTTTCATGTCAGACCTGCTGGCTTGTCTGTGGAACCACTGTGGGGTAGATCACCTAAAGACCACCCTACCACCCTCAGACTAATGGTCCGGTGGAGAGGTTAAACTCTACACTAAAGACCATGCTATGGGCATTTGCAAACCAGTTTAAGGGGGATTAGGACAAATATTTGCCCCATCTGTTTGCTTACAGAGAGGTGCCAAACAAATCCACAGGTTTCTCACCTTTTGAGTTGCTGTATGGGCATAGGGTGAGGGGACCTCTAGATTTGATTCGCGATTAGTGGGAGGGTAAGTGTGAATCTCAGAAGGAGTCCATTGTGGCATATGTCCTAAACCTCAGGCCAAGGCTTAGAGAAATCATGGGCCTGGCCCAAGAGAACCTGGCAGTAGCCCAACAGCAGAAACAGGTCTGGTATGACAGGAATGCTTGAGCCAGAGAGTATGCTGCGGGGAAGCAGGTTATGGTTCTTATTCCTGTCAGACACAATAAGCTGCAGGTAGCTTGGGAGGGACCCTTGAAAGTGGTAAGGAAGGTCAGTGATGTTAACTACATGGTAGAACTGCTAGGCAGGAGGCAGGGGCACAAATTATACCATGTTAACATGATGAAACCTTAACATGATAGAGAGGCCCTTGTGCTAACTATTTGCAGTAGAAGGCAGGAGGAGTCTGAGGGGGCATCTATGGCTACAGGGAGCCAGCTAGCAAAATTCCAAGTTACTATGGTGGAGCCTAGGGCTGCAGGCATATGATATCACAGTGCACCACTGTACTGGGGTTAGCAATGCTAAGGCAGCTGGGATCTCAAGACAGGGTATGGGATAATGTACTCCCAGATAGGTTCATCCCTCTCAAGCAGCATTTCTCAAGGGGCACTTGAAAATCTAGCATGAGTCTTTGAAGAGGGGGAGGAGTGGTGTAATGAAAGGAGGTACTGCCAGCACAGCTAGCTGGAACTTTGTAAATAATTATATGTCATTTGTGAATATCAAATTGATTTATACAAGATTATTGTGTTACAAATGTATTAGAACTGTGGGTCATACAAAATTCTGGTCTTACAAATGTATTAAAATTGTATGCCAAGTGTTTATCAAACTGATTTGTACAGATGTTTGTGTTGAAAATGTATTTGTAAAGTCCTTGTGTTTGAATTGTATGCACAGTGTACCTTACTAGAGAGAACAAAAATGTACATGCATTTACTAAAAACACGAGGAACTAAACAGCACACAGATGGATAGCTGGAATAACTTTTATTTAGCACTTTCGTCTGCAATAAGCATATGACTTCAGAATACAAGAAGCTTGCTTTGCTTCCTACCTTATAAATAATCAACATACCATGTGACTAAAACAATTAAGACAATCATTCAATTTATAGCTAATTTTAACAATAAAATAAAAATAAACTTGTAAAAAGTTTTTTTATACAAGATTCATATTTCATTAACATACATATAAATATCACATCTACTTTTAAAAAAATATTCCCATTGTGCTAAAGAAATATACTAAAGCAGTATGCTGACCCCCTCCCGCAAATGTATATAATTACTTTTGAGATTTTTTATATAGTTTAAAGATAGCTAGATAAAGAGGCTGTTTCATTAAGAACAGGGGGCTGGTTGGCATTTAGTTTTAACTGCCACATCAGCTCTCGTAATTCAAGGAACAATTCTAATGGACCCCCCCCCATCCTTATGGCTAACCTGTTCTATAACAGTGAACTTGAAATGATGGTTAGGGTTATCTTTAATATGTTTAAACAATGCATTATTTACGTTGCTTCTTCTGATGTCATACAAATGTTGGTATATCTGCTTGTTGAGACAATTGATTGTTTTCCCTATATAAAACCTTGGGCAACATTGATAAATTGCTATATAAACCAAGTTCTTAGTCCCACAGTTATACTTTTGCCTTAGGTATATTTTGCCAAATCCCTGAATGGTGAAACCTTGGTTCTCTAAAATTCCAGCTATCCACCTGTGTGCCGTTTAGTTCCTCGTGTTTTTAGTAAGTGCTTAGTCTGTCTGTTATGGAAATGTACATGCATTATTGTAACTGTTTAAATGTATGTTTTAACAGAGGAAACCAGAGGGCTAACCTCAGTCCAGCAAACTTTAGAAAAATATCTGAAATTAAAACACTTTATAGGCAAGGCAATAAAGATGCTATTTCATAGGTTTCAATGCAGCCAGAGACACAAAGCCTGTGCTAGGAAGCTTTCTGTATTGATTTGGGGGTGAACTAATTACTCTCCTGAAATGTGGAGGTGTGCGATTATTTTATGATTTCCAGCACCTGCCAAAGATCTGAGCAAAAGCCTTTGTGTGTGCGTATTTTTACAGGCAGGTGCTAAAGTCCTGCCAGCTTCCAACAGTGGGAGGTTTGCATGGGAACTAGAAGTCAAATAACCAGAAATTATTTCATTCTGCAACCAATCCCAGCAGTAATATTTTAGTATTTTGAGAAGTCTTAGTGAGACAGAGCATTGTGTATTCTGCCTTTGGCCTGACAACAACAAGAACCATTTACCACATCATCTGCCTTGCTCTATTAAGTAAGTTAGTGTATACTCTGTTGGATACAGTCAGGAATATAGTGAAGCTTAGTTTAGATATTAAAATACAAAATAAAAAGAATAGGAGATACCAGACCACGGCAGATAAAATCATCAATTTAATCCAAGTAAAAAGATGAGTGCTTTCGCAGCCAAAGCTGCTTCATCAGACAATACAATACATCATTTCCCCATTTCTTATACAAAGCTCCAACCAATCACAACGTTTCCTGGTAAAAATCACTTCATTATTGCATATTAACTCTTTCATGCATAAAAACATTTACAACTAAAACTTATTCAAAAAACGGAATGAAAAACATATTATATAACTTCACATAGTTAAAAAACATAATATATAAACAATTAACTATCTAATTAATGGTTTATTCAGCAAAACAGGTTTAATACTGATTTTGTCATTTAAACCTTTACCCATGTTTGCAGGCATCCTAATTATCCATTCTAGTTCCTTTGTCTCAACTCTGTTCCTGATTGCCCCTCCTCTATTACCTATCCAGACTTTCTCCTTCCTTTGTCTCAACTCTGTTCCTGATTGCCCCTCCTCTATTACCTATCTAGACTTTCTCCTTCCTTTGTCTCAACTCAGTTCCTGATTGCCCCTCCTCTATTACCTATCCAGACTTTCTCCATTACCATAAACTTAAAGGTATGTGATGCTTCCATATCCATAGTATGCCTAGCTAGGGCATTAGTGTCCGCCTTTTTGTATATATCATATGCATGCTCTCTGACCCTGTCCTTTAATCTGTGTGTGGTCATTCCTACATAAAAGGAGGAACAAAGGGTGCAGTGTGCCAGATACACTATATTGGTGGTATTGCAGTCAGCTGAAAGCTTAAAGTGTAATATCTTACCTGTGTCAGGATGCCTGAATATCCCCGTCCTATCAATATAATGACAGTAGTTGCATGAATTACAGGGAAATGTAACCAAGATCTGTGATGTACTATGAGTACTACTTACAGACCCATCCCTAGGACCACATAAGAGTCTTTTCAAGGATTTCTTATTTTTATATGCATATTTCAAAGTTCCCCCCACTATATTACTAACTCGATTATGTGAACAAAGGATGTTCCAGTTCTTAGAAAATATATCCTGTAGTAATTTAATATTATTAGCATAGGTTACTGTAATCCTCAGGGGATTATGTTTAGGAACTCTCTCTTCACTTATTTCATAAGAATTTGAAAAGTATGGTTGACCTTTATTTCTTCTTAATGTGGCCATGTTACATGTCACTTGCTCAATTTCTCTTTTGTTATAGCCCCTATCTAGAAACTTTTTTTTCTAGGTGTTGCAATTCTGTAGAAAATATACTGTCATCTGCCATTAATCTGGATGTCCTTAGTGCTTGTCCCTTAACCACGTTTTTGAAAACATGTTCAGGGTGCATACTCTGTCTATGGACATAAGTGTTCCTGTAACATTCCTTGTGGTAGATCTATGTATGATATTCCCCTGTATCTTTCCTTTTTATGTAGACATCCAATAATTCAATGGATCTATTAGAACTCTTAGCAGTGAATTTCAAAAATGATGTGCTGCTATTGATATCTTGCAGAAATAACTCAAGGTTGGATGCACCTCCCTCCCAAAGAAGGAAGAGGTCGTCCACAAACCTCCAATAAAAAATAACATTCCTGGACCAAACTTCTGTCAGAACAAACTGCTGTTCCCATTTAGCCATAACTAGGTTGGCGTAGCTATTGGCACAAGTAATGCCCATAACTATGCCATCCAGCTGTCTATATGTAGAGTGTTCAAACATAAAAACATTATTTTCTAGAATGGTTTCCACCAAAAAGCATAAGAGATCTATGGTTCGAACATCATACAATCCATCTTGCTCAAGATACTGTTGTAATAACAGAAAACCAATCTCACTGGGAATCACCGTAAAAAGTGTGCACATCAAGGGTAACCATCAAACAATCCTTAGTAGGTGGATGATCTTTAATATGCTTGTGCAAATCCAATAAAAAGTGCTTGGTATCTTTAAGGATGTTACTATTCTTAAATAACACAGATTTCAAGTGATGTTCTACAAAGATGGATAGGGGTTCAGTACACCATCCACGGCCTGCTACAATAGGCCTCATTGGAGGATTACTGGGATGTTTATGTATTTTGGTTAATCCCTGAAAAAGGGTAATAGTTGGCTCATCTACAAAAAAATATTTGTGCAAATCCATAGTGATTTGTTGACACTGCATCCATTCAAATAAGTCATTTCTTATTCTTAAAAATGCATTGCTCAGCTTGTTCATTTTCAATTTTTTCATACACTTGCCTATCATTAAGCATCTGGTACATGACATCAATGTAGAAAGAATAATCCATAATCACTAAGGGCCCTCCCTTATCAGCTGGCCTAATACAGATGGTTTGATCATGACACAGAGTTTCAAGTGCTTCTCTTTCACAACTGTTCAAGTTAACAAAACTTTTAGTATGACTTCTGTTATCATACAATGAATATATGTCTTTTATACAAGCTTTTTCAAAGGCTTCCACAACCCCCACCATAGTAGGTACATTACTAGCTTTTTTAAAAACATTTATCTCATTAACATTCATACTGGTGTCTTGATATTGCAATTTCAACATCAGGTCTTACTATACGTTTTTAATTCAGTTATATTGTCAGTAATTGTCATCTGATCAGAGGGTATGAAACTCATACCTTTGCTCAGTACTGTCCCCTCAGCTTGATTTAAACTCTGGCTGGAAATGTTCCAGATTAGTGACCGTTCTTCATTTGCCACATCTTCTTGATGGTTAAAGTGATCTCCTCTTCCAGGGATGCCTTCATCTTCAGCCGGCCTCTCCCCTGGTTGTGATCATGAAAATTTGGTGTGCATATGGAAAAGGGCATGTTTGCACAGATATTTTCTTCCAGTAATGTCGTGTGCATGTTGTTGCTGCTGCCATTAACTTGAAAACTCTCTTTCCTGCATGCTCCACCTTCAAACGAAGATGAAGCAGGTAATTCAATAGCCACTATATTGATGTTCGTCGTGTTTCACTGTTGCAGTCCTAACAAATGGGTTATCTGGCTCCCGGTAGCCCTCAGTCGGCCAGAATAAGTAAAAATGAAGTTGGTTGCCGTCAGTTGTAAAGGACATCAGGGCATCTGATACAAAAGGAGGCAGCCAATGTCACTTCCTCTGTCTTCCTTGCCACGGAGCCCAAAGCTGATGCTTTTCATGCACGAGTGCCAGTTGGCAGTTTACCTTTGTTGGTTTCCGACTACAAGAGTTGAAGTCCACTACAGCCAAGTTCCCTGTTGGGGATCCTCTTTTCTTGCCTTAACGAATGTCAGAAAAAGTTAATAATTGCCTTACCTGTGGAAAGCAGATTCCCCATAGAGATTTTCATTCCTATCGCGTTATTTGTTTAGGCCTTGACCACGATGTTCCCAAGTGTGATCTCTGTGCCTCCTTTAATCCACATACTATCCGTCATTGGGCTAAGATTTGGGCTAGGCATTTTGGAGTTTGGCCTAAGTTCATTGGTATGGTGTCCGCTGGTCTTCAGTCTTCGGAAGTTCCGAAGAAACTTAAAGGATAAGGACCGCGACAGGCCTCAGAAAGCTAAGTCCTCGGATGAGGTTAAGTTGGTCGTCAGTCAGGCGGTAGCCAGTGAGACGCCTTTGCAGTCCCTGCAGTCCACAGATGTACAACCGCAGGCCTTGATTGAGTCCGAGTCCCTTAGGCCTTCGGCCTCCGTTTTGCCTTCCGACATGACACCGGTCACCTCTTCTGCTGGAGCCAGAGCTGCTAAGCTGACTCCGGTGTCCGAGGCCTCCGTTTTGCGTTCTGACAGCAAACTTCTTCCTTCTACCTCTGCGGCAACTTCGGCATTTGCCAGGCCTCCCGAATCCTTCAGGCTTGCAGTAAATCTTCCATTCATAAGCCTGTGAAAAGGCAGGCTCCAGCTTCTTCTCATTCCCCTCAATCCCAAATGGTTAAAATGGCTAATGATTTGTTGATGTTTATTAGGAGTTCTCAGCCTCCTCTTTCTAAAAGGAGTAGGGAGGTTTCTCCTGAGGTTTTGTCCTGCTCAGGTTCTGATTCCTCCAGCATTTCTGCTGATGAAGAGGAATTTTCTCAGGCTTTTTCTCCTTTTGAGGATTCAGATGCAGAGGAATCCATCCCTTTGGCCTCTCCTCCAGAGGATTTCTCTTTTGGTGATACTTTAAATACCCTCAGAGAACATTTTAAATGGGAAAGTCAGGATTATCCCCAATCCAAGAAACGGATTAGGGAGTTTCTGGATTTACCTCAGCATAAGCCTCTTGCTATTCCCCCTGTGTTGGAAGTTGATGATGTTTTTCTGGAAAATTCCTTGTCTCCAAATTCAGTTCCTCCTGCTCCCAGGAAATCTGACAGTTACTACCGAGTCCCTGATTCTCATATGTTTCTTTTCAAGAATCCGTTGGCAGATCCAGAGGTTATTTCTCAGGGCCCTAAAGGAGTTAAGGCCACTTTTACCAGGAATCCTGTTCCCTCTGACAGGGAGTCTACGAACCTAGATAGGTGGGGCAAGAAGGTTTATACCTCTGCCAGCCTAGCTATTAGGGCTACCAATTGTCTGTTTCATATGCTGAAGTACCAGCAGCACGCCTTAGAGGCTATTAAGTCTAGGATAGCAAGTGTACCTATTTTGGCAGAGAGTAAAGACATGCAGGATTTACTGAATTCCACCAGTGTGGTCAATAAGCATTCTTTGCATTGTGGTTTTGACATCCTTGAGGCCTCCAGCAGGGCTACGGCTACTGGATCTGTTATTAGAAGGCATGCTTGGCTCAGAGAACAGCCTCTTCCAAAACCTGTCAAGGTTAAGCTTTTGGCTGTACCTTTGCATAAAGACAGTCTTTTTGGCAGCAAAGCAGAGGAGGTACTGAAGAAGATGGAGGATAAGGCCAAGTCCATGCAAACTGTTAAGGATTTTCTGCAAGTTCAACCCCCTTGCTGTAGCAGGAATTACTCTTCCAAGAGTTGGACCTTTCCTGATACCAGCAGACAGAACCGTTCCAGGATTTGAGGTTACAAATCTTCTAGGGGGCATGGGTCTACCCCTCAAAGGTCTAGACATTGACTGGCTTCCATTTCTAAAGGGGGAAGCTCCAAGCCTGCATCTCAATCAAAACACTCTCAATGACTTTTTACAACTTCTGCCTGTTCTTGCATGCCTGTAGAGTCCTTTAGTGGGAAGGTTGGCCCTTTTTGCCGATGTCTGGGCCACTATCACAGACGACAAATGGGTACTCAGAACGGTGTCCCTAGGGCACAAGTTTTCTTTCTACACCTTTCCAGCTTCCAAAGGATTCCTGGACGTTCCTCCAAATCAAAGGGCAGAAGTAGAAAAACTAATTTTGTCTCTGTCTCATCTGGGAGCAGTAGAATCAGTTCCTGTTCAGCAGGTAGGCCAGGGATTTTATTCCAGGCTTTTCCTAGTTCCAAAAAAATAAGGCACCTGGCCTCCTATCCTGGATCTTTCCATTCTGAACTCTTTTCTAGTAATTCCAAAGTTATAAATGCTCACTCGGCATCAATTATTACCACTGCTAGAAAAGGATTCCTGGCTGGTAACCTTGGATCTCAAAGAGGTTTATCTGCACATTCTTATCAGGGAAAGTTGCAGGCAGTACCTTTGTTTCAGTGTGGGCGAGCAACATTACCAATTCTCTGCGTTGCCCTTTGGCTTATCTACTGTTCCCAGAGTCTTCACAAAGTGCCTGGCACCAGTCATTGCTTTTTGCAGGCAGAAGAAAATTCAGATTTACCCATACTTGGATGACTGTCTGATTCAAGCAAGTTCTCAAGAACAGCTATTAAAGGATCTAGAATTCGTAAAGACTCTTCTCTCTTCCCTGGGTTACACTCAATGTGGAAAAATCAAAAATGGTACCATCCAAGGAGATAACATTCCTGGGAGCGAGTCTGAACACAGCCGTCCAGTTGATATATCTCACCCAGGAGAAGCAGACAACTCTTTCAGTTTACTTCAAGGACTTGGCAAGCCTGTCCCAGCTCCCTGCAAGGAAATACCTGCAAGCTCTAGGATTCATGGCATCTTGTATTCTCATGATTCCATATGAGGAAATTGTAATGGGACCTCAAGAACATTTAGTGTCAACACACAGAGGACCTGGATATGATGATTCCTCTGCTTCCATCTCTGCAGGCGGAGTTTCTATGGTGGGTAACAGCCTGTCTACAAAACAAATGCATGCCTTTTTGGACACCTCTTGCCACTCAAGTTCTGACTACAGACGCATCAGACTACGCCTGGGGAGCACACCTGGATGGCAGATACATACAGGGACGTTGAAACGCCCAGCAGATGCACCTGCACATAAATCTAAAAGAGTTGATTTCAGTTCAGCAGACCTTACTAGCTTTTAAGCATCTTATTTCTCCAGGGACCCTGCTTGTCAGGACAGACACCACGGTCATGTGGTACATCAACAAGCAGGGAGGGATTCACTCTTACCCCCTGTGCAGACAAAGCATGACTCTTTGGTCCATGGCAGTATCCCTGGACCTGCATCTCCTAGCTCAGTTTCTTCCAGGAAGGCTCAATGTTTTGGCAGACCAGTTTAGCAGGCAAACCATGGATCCTCACGAGTGGCAGCTGAACAGAGCAGTCTTTTACAGCATCATTCAATGTTGGGGCACTCCTCAGGTGGATCTTTTCTCCTCCCCAGACAACCATCTGCTGCCTCTCTTTTGCACCAGACAGCAGCACAGCAGAGCCTGGAAAGTGGATGCTCTGGCCTTCCCTTAGATATTGCTATCAGTGTACGCCTTCCCTCCTCTTCCTCTTCTTCCCAGAGTATTAGTAAAGATCAGGGACGAACATCCAAGGACTATTCTCATAGCCCCAGACTGGCCTAGACAGCATTGGTATTCGCTGCTTCATAGTCTCTTCCATCTTCCTCCTTGGCATCTTCCTCTGAAGCCAAATATTTTGGTTCAGGAAAGGGGAAACATTCTATATTCTCATCTTTAGTCTCTCCATTTGGCAGCATGGCTCATTGTATGACTCCTTCCCTTTCTTCCTCCCTTTCCCAACAGGTGGTTGACGTGCTGAAAGAGGCCAGGAGGCCTAGCACTAGAAAATCCTATGCTGGCAAATGGGAAAGGTTCTCTCAATGGATGCAGGCTAAAGGGGGGGGGGTCTGCTTCTCAACCTACCCTTCCTCTGATCCTGGAATACCTGGCTGATTTGCTTCAGGGTGGTTTCTTTTTCACCTATCAAGATCCATGCTTCATCCATCTCTGCTCATTGTTCTTTTGAACAGCCCATTTTCTCTCATCCCCTGATGAAAATGTTTCTCAGAGGTGCTTGCAATTTAAAACCTCCCAGAAGAGCACCTACTCCAGCCTGGGATCTTAATTTGGTTCTGGAGAAACTCACTCTTCCTCCTTTTGAGCCAGCTGCCTCTACAGATTTAAAGTTTCTCTCTTGGAAGACCACCTTCCTCTTGGCTATAACTTCAGTAAGGAGGGTTTCGGAGCTGCAAGCTTTGATGGCTGTGGAGCCTTTTCTTATTTTCCATGCAGATAGTCTCTCTGAGGACTAATCCCTCCTTTATGCCTAAGGTGGTTTCCAGCCTGACTGTTAATCAGTCCATACACCTTCCTACCTTCTTTCCTAATCCTCGAAATAGAGGTGAAAGGATCCTACATTGTCTTGATGTGCACAGACAGCTCAGGTTTTACCTGGACAGGACTAAGGACCTATGGAAATCAGCACAGTTATTGGTCAGTTTTGCCCCTGGAGCCCAAGGCAAGGCTATTTCTATACAAACCATTTCTACATGGATTGCACATTGCATTACTTTTTGTTATTCCTTTCATGGCAAAGCTCTGCCTCAAGGGTTTAGGACCCACTCTACTAGAGTGGCTTCCACTTCTGCAGTCTTTCTAAGGGGTGTCCCTACTACTCTACTAAAGACATTTTGGAGGCTGCCACATGGTCTTCTGTTCACACTTTCACAAAGCATTATAATTTGCCACTGTTTTCCAGAGCCAGGGCAGGGTTTGCCACTGCGGTGTTGCAGGGCATTATCTCCAATGCCTGATGCTGTTGGTTCCTCTCCCCTTTTTTCTCTGGGCTTTGGTAATCAACCCATTTGTTAGGAGTGCAACAGTGAAACACGATGAACATAGTACAGTTGTGTACACTTAGCATAAATGTAGATGTTCGAGTGTATTCACTGTTGCAGTCCTGGTTTCCCTCCCTCCTTCCCCCTTTTTGTGATCCTCTCCTATTCTCTTTTCCTGAGGTACAGGCTTAATTTGTCAAATTGGTTTTTGGTTTAAGCCTTATTTTCTGGGGGCTCCTGACTGTTATGGCAAGAAAGACTGAGGAAGTGATGTCAGCTGCCTCCTTTTGTATATGAAGCCCTGACATCCTTTACAACCGACGGCAGCCAATGTCATTTTACTTACCTTTGGTATTCTGACCGACTGAGGGCTACCAGGAGCTGGATAACCCATTTGTTAGGACTGCAACAGTGAATACACACGAACATCTACATTTATGGTAAGTGTACAAAACTGTACTTTCTGACTGGCTTGGTGGGTGGGAGTCACTTCCTTGTCTCCCATGTAATGCTGCTGCTCCATACTTAAGGTGGAATTACAGCTATTACTATGTGAGTGAACATTTGTTGATTTAGTTTGACTCACTTTATCTGGTATAGTGTCAGAAGCATGATGCTCTTCTCTCAACCAGGCAAAAACTCGGCCGTTAGAGAAATCATTGATGTCTCTCTGAATCTTTTTCTTCTTGTAATTTAAAAGTTGTACTTCATATACACTAATCTGTTCAAATACATGTTCCACCTTAACATCCACCACTGCCGGTGGATATCTCTCATACAGATCCACTTGAGCTCTGTCTATACTGGTAGTTAGGAGTTCTTCTTCCGGCTTAAAAAACTGAATCAACAGTTTCATGTAATTATGGCTGGTTTCTAGATTTATTTCCTGCCATTGTGTGAGCAAATCTCTGTATGTATTACCGTAAGTTGGCATATTTAATACCCTCAGTCCTCGAGGTATAATACACAAATTGAGGCATGCTTCAAAATGAAATCTTTGCAGTCACAGCCTCACTAATTTGCGTGCATCATTTTCAAGTTTATGCAGTTCATTTCTAAGTAGCTTGGAGTCATGCTCACAACCTGGACCTGTTGTCACAGGTGCTGATGTGGGGAAATAGTTTAAAAAAGGATTATCCTTGTTATTGATGAAAGTAAGTAGATTCCTCTTCCTGGTTCTGTTGTAGCTGTTCAGCTCAGGTACACAACCAGTGTCTTGTATAGCCGAAGCACCTTCTACCATGTCTCCACACCACAATAAAAAAAAACACAGTAATGCAAAAAAGTAGAGTGGTGTAGGTAAACTGGTCTCCCAACACAAAACAATACAAAATAAAAAGAATAGAAGATAGTAGACTACGGCAGATAAAATCATCAAACATTCCTTGCGGTAGATCTCTGTATGATATTCCCCTGTATATTTCCTTTTTATGTAGACATCCAGAAATTCAATGGATCTATTAGAACTCTTAGCAGTGAATTTCAAAAATTATGTGCTGCTATTGATATCTTGCAGAAATAACTCAAAATTGGATGCATCTCCCTCCCAAAGAAGGAAGAGGTCATCCACAAACCTCCGATAAAAAACAACATTCCTGGACCAAGCTTCTGTCAGAACAAACTGTTGTTCCCATTTAGCCATAACTAGGTTGGTGTAGCTAGTGGCACAAGAAGTGCCCATAGCTACACCATCCAGCTGTCTATATGGGTAAAGGTTTAAATGACAAAATCAGTATTAAACCTGTTTTGCTGAATAAAGTATTAATTATATAGTTAATTGTTTATATATTATGTTTTTTTAACCATGTTTTTAACTATGTGAAGTTATATAATGTGTTTTTCATTCAGTTTTTTTAATAAGTTTTAGTTGTAAATGTTTTTATGCATGAAAGAGTTAATATGCACTAATGAAGTGATTTTTACCAGGAAACCTTGTGATTGGTTGGAGCTTTGTATACAACATGGGGAAATGATGTATTGTATTGTCTGATGAAGCAGCTTTGGCTGTGAAAGCGCTCACCTTTTTACTTGGATTAAATTGTTTGATGATTTTATCTGCCATGGTCTGGTATCTCCTATTCTTTTTATTTTGTATTGTTGTTGTGTTGGGAGACCAGTTCACCTACACCACTCTACTTTTCTGCAGTATTAGTTTAGATATTGTTTTTCTTTATTTGTCTGAGCCTGTCTTGCAATGTTATTTTAAATATTTCCTGTGGTTTTGAACTCTGATGTCACTGTGAATATATACTTAGTATTTTCCTGTTCTTTTATTACTAAATATATTTAAACCTTTCATTGTGGCTGATCTTTGTAGAGATATTTAAGTTTTGAGAGTACTTGCATATTTATTTGGTGACACTGCGTGGGCCACTCCTAATAGCCTTGCCCTTGGTCAAACTACCATTTGTATCACTATTAAGATTACACAGTAAAATTGGACACCCTTTATTAAGGGCCTTAAAGTAGCTGGCGAGGGCTTCTGGTGGCAGTGACAATTACCTTGTAGTCTGGGCAGAAGGGAACATAGCTAGTAAACCTGTGCCAGCCTTTCCCAGGTGTGTGTGCTTAAAACAAATCTCCAAGAGTGTGTGTGTCAGCTACTTGGGCAGGGACACGAAGCATTGGTTAAACAGACCAAGTGTTAAGAGAACTTGGCTTGGAACCCTGGCTAAGGACTCAAATCTATAGCTGTGCCAGTTGGGAGTCTAATTGGGGATCTGGAGATAGAGGGAGAAACCAGCCCCGAACTGATTGTGGTTTCTGTGTGCTCTTAAGGGAAATTGCACTTGATGCAGAGAACTGCATCTGGAAATAGTATGTGTGTACCTGTTATCCTTCCAGTGAACATTCCTAACAGGTACCAGTGGTGAGGATTGAGGCTTCTTGATTACTGGTCCAGTGGTGGGTCATCACAGTCAATTATATAGAATTAATGGTGATGTGGTTTAGGGTATTAGGGTGGCAGGAATTACAAGCAAATTAGTCTAGTACGTTGATAATGCCAATACCGTTTGTGGTGATTTTTTTCTCTCTCTCTCTGGTTGTGTGACTGTGGAGTTAGTATATTTAATTAAGGGTGGATGGTAAGGCTTCTGACATGGTGGGTACAAGGAGGCTTACCCCATGCAAAAAACAAAAAAGATTTGGAAGGGTATTTGCTGTTTATGAAGTTTTTAGATTTAATGTGATTCTGGTAAATCTTTTTTTGATGGAATGTTTAGACGTTTTGTAATTGGATGTAAAAATTCTTAGATGCAACATAATAAATCCTTATACATTGCAGAAAAAGTACAGAAAACGCAGGAGGTTGCAGGTATAACCCTACAGTGGTTCACACAGAATGAACACAGAGGACTGAAGCAGATGGCTCAGTGAGCAATAGAGGAGAGGTATGTAACACAGGTGTGTAATTTATTCCCATAAAATTTGTTCTAAGTAGTATTAGCTGAACTTGCAGGGAGTGAAAATCAGAAGGATCTTCATATGTGTACTCTTCCCAATTCCAGAGGGAACAATAGGGGAAGCTACAGCTTTCCCTCTGGATATTTTTTTTCTTTTCTTTTCAGAGGGCACTGTTGGGGAAGCTAAAGCTTTCCTTCGGGTACACTCTTTTCTTTTGAGGGGCACTGCTGGGGAAGCTTAAATTTTCCCTCTCTGGGTACACTCTTTTTTTCTTTTCAACACACTCTTTGATGTTGATGGATAATGGCATTTTTAACCGATTTATTACATCCCATTTTAGACAATTACATAGGTACTTATACATTAATAGAAGAGAAAACAAACCATAGAAACGTTTACATGCAGTGTACATATATGTTTTGTTTTAACAATTGGGATTCGCTCCAACATTACATAACTTGCAAAATTCCTGCCTTCCCTTAAACCTCACTCCTCCTCCTCCTAAATATTATTCTGCATACATTGTTCTCACAAATTCCATTTTATCTGTATGTAATTTGCTCCTTCTCTTTTCTAATGATCCGTCTCAAATTCTTTTGTTTCCTTTGCAACATCAAAGTAGTATTTTTTAAGTATTTTTGTCAGAATTTCTTGTGCAATCTTCTGAAAAATATTCCAGTTTTCATTTTTGAGTCTGTGCCTGAATTCTTTGTGTTTCAATAAGAAGGTCTTTAATTTGTTATCGCTCAACCACCTTTTCATGAATGGTTACATTGGTAGAAGATAGCCATAACCCAATATGAACACTGTGCTTGTGTTATCTTGGACTACAGCATCATCCTGAATACTGCCTTTCCAATCAGAAATTAACCAGATGATGTTAAAGTAGTGGTTGAAAATGTTTACTATTGAAATTCTGAAACTGCATCGGTCAACTGGTCAGAGTCAACCCGAAGTACTCAATTCAGAATTTCAAAACAGCAACCAAGGCGAAAATGAATACATCGACATCCATAGTTCGATGTATTTGACATAGCAGGAGGTGACATCAGTCACCCATGCTATGCACATTAACATACCGTTACACTCTACAGTCAATGGTACGTTAATTGTACTATTTTGTGGGGGGGGGGGGGCTGTGCCCCACACAACCCCTGCAAATTAAATATACCAACTCCGAGATCGCACTACAGTGAGGAAATAGGCTAATTCCCTGTTCCTCACTGAACTATGATCTCCCTGCACAATGCCAAACTCAAATACTCAAACTACACTACCCATTCGCTGTAGTGTAGTCGATGTATTTTGGTTCGGCATTCTGCCCAATAGAAAACTGACTTTTGACCACATACTGGTTGACTGAAGTGGTTTCAGAATTCTAATAGTAAACTGGTTGAAAATGTTATGCGAGCACATACAGAAAGAAGCACATAAGGATTTTTCATCATTCTCCAGGAAGAAGGATTCATACTCACATACCTCATCATAGGTGACAGTACAAATGGTATAAAAAACACTGATCCAAGGAGTAAGGAAGGTCTGTACACCAGTATGGCACCCAGTAGGCAGGCTATCACCAAAAAGACCAAAAAATATTCCTTCGTCAATTGTCTCATCAGAATTGCTGCTTACAGAACTGTTGACAAGGCATGCCTTCTTGACTCAGAACAACTGTCTTGGGCTCCAGTGAGAGAGGAGGTGGCTAATTGGTTACCTTTTTACAAATCAGCTGTGATAATACCCATACCATTCTTGCCATATGACCCAACAGGGTTGGGAAGTCATATCACATGCAGTACAACAATACCACTTAAAGTAATCATGTATGAAGTTCATAGGTTCATAGGTTCATACTAGGCTATCTGCCCTAGGGCATTTATAAGCCTAGCCAGAGTGTGTGTGGCTTTCACCACCCCTTAGGATGAGAATACTATACCCATTAGTTTGCTGTGCCTCTGTCCAGCAGTGATACAGAGATGATTCCCGGGGTAAACCTACGATCTCCCATCCGCTCGTCAAGATTTCTCTTGAACAGAGTCAGTGAGGGGCTCTGCCTCACATGGACTGGGATTCTGTTCCATAGTGTAGGGAGTCTCTGGGTGATGAATCTATCCCTCCAGCACGTCCTATTTATATCCGTGTTGAGGTTTAAGTCTCTTGCTCTCGTGGCTCTGGTGGATTTGGATTTTTTGAGGTGGAGCATGTCCATTAATTCGGGTTGGACATGGCCTTGTATGTCAGGCACAGATCACCTCTGAGCAGACGGTATGCGACTGAATAGAGCTGGAGTTTCTTCAGTCGGGCATCGTATGACATATGTTTGAGCCCCTTTATCCTTTTGGTGAGGAACTTTTGGGGTCTTTCCAACTGCTGCAGGTGTCGGGTAAGGTACATTCCGAATGGGGCGTTGTACTCAATCATTGGTCTGATAAGTGAAGAGTACAGGGGTACAATGACCTCTCCTGATCTGGATGCGAATCCCTTCATGATCAGGTGGGCAATGTAGAAGGTCTTCCTAACCACTTTGGCAATGTGAGTGTCAAAAGAGAGGTTACTGTCAACTTGGGTCCCCAGGTCCCTGATAACTTCTTCCGTGTTTAATGGATTACCACCTATGTGGTAATTAGGGGTTACCTTGTTTTTCCCAAAGGGTATGACTATACATTTTTTGGCATTTAGCTTAAGGCCATGGCTCTGGCACCAGTTATCCATTTCTATGAGACCTTTCTGGAGGATGTCTGTGTCTGATGGAGTGTCAATTATGGTGCCCAGTTTGCAGTCATCTGCAAATTTTGTCAGCCACAATCCCCCTATGTTTGCCTGCACTTCAGAAAAATAAATGCCGAACAAGAGGGGGCCCAGGACTGAGCCCTGGGGGACACCGCTCGTGACCGGCTTAGAGTCTGACATGGCACCAGCAACTCTAACCCTAGTCTTTGAAGAAAAACTCTCTGAAGTCTTCAATGACACTGATTCCATCAGTCAAGCTAATGCTTAGGTCCACAGAGATTATGGCTATTTAGGTTATGCTGAAGGCTCTGTAATTTACTCCATTGTGGCATTCATCAATATATCTATGCTATTAAAAAGACATTCATACATAAATAAATACTCTCAATTTGTGAATTAAAAAGCCTTTTATTAAAATGCACACAAGAACATTTCAACTTCCATAGAATCAAACACACCTGCAAGTTTATTAAAATTTGATTATTACATGCATATCCGCATCCTCATTACCACTGCATAGTAATTTAATTAACATAGTGCTTTTCCTTCTATTAGTAAAGAAAGGTCCTAATCTAAATATATTTAACCTTTTTTGCCATAAGCCAACTATTGTAAAGTGCAATAGTTTGCACCATTTAGAAGACTGCCAGTGACCCAAAATGTGTAAGTGATTTTGTAAACAGAGTGATGTTTACATTAAATGAAGAAAGTTTTTCTGTTACTTTGTAGTTGTGTTTTTAAGGCCAGAAAGATACCTAGCTGTAGTTGTAACAACAGGCTTGTTTATTGAGATACTGAATGTAATATAAATAAAAGAGGTAGGAGAATTCCCATCAGATAGCATTTGTCCTTTATGAGAAGGGACTGGGTGCCCAGAGCAGTAGCACTGGATGAGAGAGAGAAAATCTATCACAGTGAAGAAAGACCTTGAAGTGCAGGAAGGTGGAAATTGTTCCCGTGAGAGGAATCCAGAGAGTGCTACCAACAGTGACTGGTTCTCAGCAGTTTGTTTGTTTGTTTGTGTCTTTTGGCTTTTCCCAGTTAGGGATCGCCACAGCGGAACTTCAGTCCGCTAATGATTGGCATTAGAGTTTTACGTGCTGGCTTGCTGGGCCTAACGCACAACCGTCAACGAAGGAATGCCCATTTATGCATGTCGCCACACAGAAAACGCTCTAACTGAGAATCGAACGGGCAACGTCTAACTGTGAGGCGACAACGCTACCGCAGCACCACCACCTGGTTCAAAGCAGTATAAAACTAAATTAACTCATTCAGTCCTGAGCAGCAAGAGGCTAATTAATCCCCATCTTTCCTAAGGTCTTCTGTGCCAGGAAGCCATTTACTTCCTGAGAACTTTTCTCAAAGTGTTCTACTGAAAACACACTGAATAAGATTTGCGAAATGATGTTACAAAAAAAAAGTAAAACATGAAAGCTCTTTGGTAGGCAATGGGGTGCACGCTGGTGTTAGTATCTGTCTGTAGATGCTGACTTTATATTGCAGATTTGTGAAAGATAAATGGCATTTAAAAAAAAATACTAGTGTTACTTTCAAACAAAGAGCTGTATCTTTTACAGATTCAGTTTCAAAAGAATTGGTTAGCTGTTCAAGAGCTGTCCAATGATGTATGGAATTAGGAGTAGCATACACTTGTTTTGCGATGTTGCAGAATCTATGAAAGTAATGCATATGATATCTTCCCAGTATTTCAAAACAAAATTAGTCTGTAAAACCATATGTGTTAGATGGCACATATTAGTGGCAACATTGTGTGCCTTATTGTTTTATTTAACATGACACCATTTGTTCACCTGTAAGTCACACAGTTTTTTATGAAAATATTGCTAACAGTCAACACTGCTTTACCAAACATTTATATTTCAGACTATATACATTACCCAACATGTTTTAATACTGTTTGTTTATTAACACCATTGTATGCATATACCACCTATAATATGACAGCATCACATCCCACATTCACATTATTAATATAAACATGGAGGAGGTCATATTTTACTAACTTTTTGCAGACACTCCTTAATAACTCCAGCTGTGCACATCTCATGCTGACCATTTCACTATGCATGCTTAGAAAATCATTCCAGATTCCAAATGCCACCTTAATGCCTTGCTTTTAGGTGTCATCTGTACCAAGACTTCAGAAATCAGGCTTTGAAAACACTGACAACAGTACTCATCTCAGGAGTATAAATAACTCAACTGTAGGGACAAGTATTCTCTTACAGGATACACAGAAACCCTGCTTTCCTGATGACTGTTCTATTTGAGGAAGTTAAAGTTACTTGTGGATTAACTTAAACAACAAGACTTTGCTTGAAAGAGATTGCCTTATTTTTATTTATATGTAATAATCTGCATTGCTGTTATAAAGATTGGTGCTCTCAGTTGCTTTAATCTTTCATAAAGATATATTCTGATTAGCATTTTGGCACCCTGTATTAATGCCAAAATTTCCAACAGTATACCTGTCACTGCCAATATGAGTGTAATTCTTCCCAGTAAGAGGAGACATCCAAGATGACTGCACATTGAGTAGCAGCTTATTTGTAGCTCTCCCAGTGTGAAAGCAGAAACTCAGCAGAGAAGGCCAGTAGACTTGTCTTTATGGGTAAATTTCAGTAAATGGCTAGTAAGTGCACTGCCTGGATGCTAGGAATAAAGAAATATGGAAGACCTGGAAAAAGTCAGCTAAGAAATGTGAGGAAGAAACACTGACTGGGTTAAGGTCTGCAGCTGTTCAACAAAAAGCAATGTGACCTTCAGACATGACTTCCAATAACCTGCTTGAAGATACAAGGCAAATCCATACAGACCTGATTAAAATAAGCAAAACTCTGATGCAGTATATCAACACAAACAACAAAAGGCTGGAAAATGGAAGACTCATTAAACAGATATTCAGATGAGATGATAAAGCTGCAAAATTCAGAGGTCAAAATGAAGAAAAGGCTGGCTGAATATGAGACTGCTCAGGAAGAGATGCAACACAGAGAGACTGTACCTGTAAAACATTTTCAAAATTTTCAATGGAAAATGTTGGAGAGAAGGGAGCACAAGAGTTGACTAGAAGAATCAAGAGTACATTGGAAATGAAGCAGGAACAGGATTTTGGAGATGAACATTAATAAAACCAGTAACTTAATATGGGATTACAACTTTTTCAGAATTTATTGGACTTGTGGGGGACTCTAAAGCATATGCCTTTCTTCATGTCATTAATGTTCAGAAAAGTGTTTTGGGGAGGGGAAGAGGAGGGAGAAAGTTAACTGTAAGTAAAGATTTTTTTCTTTAATAGTACTAATTTTTCCAGCATATGGTTTTCTTTACATGCTATAAAGGAAATATTTTCATTTATTTTTAAGTATAATGGGGATTGTAAACAGGTGCTGTTTTTTTCTCCCTTCTCTCTTCTTGCTCAGTTTTAAGAAATGTAGACACTGCATTGTAAAAAAAAAGCCTGGTTAAAAAGCATAATAAAAGAACAATTAATATGCCTTTTCTCATTCTTGCATGGGGGAATGACCAGGTTAAAGACCTAGATTGATTTAGTAATAAGTTTTAAGAGACAGCAAGTAAATGAAAAAAAACATTTAGGCTTTTTTCTAGTAAATAGATGTATACTCAGTAGCAATTCTGCAGCTGGTCTTCATGTTTCCATGGAAGCAATCTGATAAAGAGAAACTGGCTACAGTTTGGTCAAGAGTGATTGGCTGAGGAAAAAAAAGAAAAGAGAAACTGACTAGGAAATGATGTTCTCTAAAAACATTCAGGGGTTTTCCCAAGCTAGATAATGTTCCCTGAAAGCATCCAGGGGCTTTCTCAAGGTAGTTAATGTCCTCTGAAAGCATTCAGGGATTTTCCCATTTGGGAGAGCTATAAAGATAAGACAAAAAACAATCAACACTTAGTATAGGCACAGGCTGCACCATGCGTCTTAGCATGGATAACTTTTCTTTAGGTTAACTCAAGTCTGTGAGTGTGACTAGCAGTTTGGGACTTTTGTTCCTATTAGGGGAGTAAAACTTCAATATTTGAAGGTGTACATAGTTTTTTGTGTTAGTATTAAGTTAACAGGTTTTAGGGGGTATTGGGGGTGTGTTTGTTTTTTTTTTTTTGTTTGTTTGAGGGCTTTCAATAAAACAAAACGTTTTATAAGATGTGACATAGGCTCCAATGGATATGACAAGAAACAACTGTATAAAAGTTCAACCTGCCAAACAGTGTATGCATGTAACACAAAATATGGAACTAGACATTTAACAAAAAAGGTGTTATACATAAAAGGTGTAAATAATAATTTTAATACAATGATGCTTTCTGTAATGTCTTTAAATGTAAATAGTCTCACAGATAAATACAAAAAAGAAAGAGTAGTGAACTATATTAAAAATGTAGAATACAAATAGCTATGTTACAGGAGACACACTTGCAATTTTGAATTTGATAAAGAAAGGTTATTCAGTGGAATACATGGGATAAAGGAAAAGAGGAGTACTTTTATTAATTGCAAGAGGAGCTCCAATAGTGACAGAAGAAGATAAAAAAGATAACAATGGCAGATTTGTAGTGCTAAGGGGCTACTGGCATGGGAGGAGGATTATATTGGCATGTATTTCCATTCCACCTAAAGCTGCTATAATGGAGACTAAGAAAATTCTGGGAGAAATAATCAGTTTTCAGCAAGAAATATTACTTACAGGTGGAGACTGGAATTTGATATGCAGCAGTGAAGATGGGTCTAGGACCCAGAAGGGAAAATATAAGAAAGGAGGTGGATTTTTGAAGAAATTTATGAAAATATTTGGCATGGAAGATGTGAATTCAGTAATAGGAGTTCAGAGCAAATTTACATATTATTCTCCAAGATATAAAAGCTAGGCTAGGCTAGACAGAATTTACATTTCACAGGAACATATGTATTTAATTGAAGGTGTTGATACTTACCCAATAGCTATTTCAGATCATGCGCCAGTAATAGTTAAAATAAAATTACATGGTAATGAAATAAAAATGAGGCATTGGTGCTTTCCCACCTATCTGTTGAAAAGAGAGGATTTTAAGGAATGAGTAGTGGAGATTATTCAGGATCTGTTAGAGAATATAGACATTTCATCTGAAAATATAGTTAGGGAGTAGAATAAAATTAAGGTGGAGTTCAAAAAAGGTGGAAATAGAAAGGGAGCTATGGTTAAGAAATAACAAGAATTATTTAGAGGGACTGACAAATGTTAAAGTACTGCAGAATAGGGTGAATCTCACAGAACAAGAAGAGGATCAACTGCATAATGCTAGACAGAAAATAATGGATTACCTTGTTAATATGTAAGAGTTTAGAAAGGTTGCTATTAAGCAACTGCTTTTTGATAACACTAGAGCACAAACATTTTTAGCACAATAACGCAGGCAACAGAAAGAAGAAATGGATGTCACCAGACTTAGGGAGCTTGAAACAAGGAAAGTAACAAGAGATCCTGTAGAGTTATGAGAAATATTTCAGAAATTCTATGAGAGTCTCTATAAACCAGAGAAATGTGAAAAATCAAGAAAAGATGCAAATGGAAATGTTTATGGAAGCATTAAATATGTCAGGGTTAGAGGTAAACAAGGCTCAATTACTAACTGTTAGGATAGAAGGAGATGAGATAAAAATTGTGATATATAACCACTCTACAGCAAAAGTCACCAGGAGTAGATGGTATTCCGATGGAAGTTTGGAAGCTAGGAGGAAAAATTTGATAAAGATCTGGATGGTTTTGTTTAACAGTATTTTAAGAGGAGGAGAAGTACCAACATCCTGGAAGAAAGCAGTGGTAGCTGTAATACCTAAAGAGGGTAAAGCTACATCAGATCCATCTTCATACAGACCCATTTCAGTGTTAAACCATGATTACAATGTGTTCATGTCAATAATGGCTAAAAGAATGACAAAAGTAATGCCAAAACTGATAAATATGGATCAATGTGGTTTTGTGGAGGGGAGACAAATATCTGATAACATTAACAGAACATTGATGATCCAGAGGGAAGCAGAATGTAAGAAAATACTATTGTTGTTGGTGGGTCTTGATGCAGAGAAATCATTTGAAAGAGTAAGCTGGGACTTTATGAGCAATGCAATAGAAGCATTTGCATTTCCTGAAAAAATTATAAGGTTGATTAGGAGGATATGTGAGGGATTGGAGGTGAAAATTAAAGTGGGCATGGTCCTCTCTGACAATTTCTGCTTGAGCAGAGGAACCAGACAGGGATGTCCTCTTTCCCCTTTGTTATTTGCATTATATTTAGAACCATTGGCAGAGAAAATAGGGGAATCATAAATTCAAGGAAATAATTGGTAAGGTACTCAATAAAAGCTGGCTTTATTTACAGTTGATATTATTTTATACTTGACAAAACCAGAAAGAGACATTACAGTGTTGTGGAGCATTTTGAGACAATTTCAGATCTTTTTGGGATAAGAAATTAATGAAGCTAAAACAAAGGCAATAGTGACAAATTATGTACCCACACATGAATTGGTTCAGGAATATCCATATTTATGGGGACATAATAAAATGAAGTATTTAGGAATATGATTAAAAATGATTCCAGTCTGGCAGCTAAGGATATGTGGAAAGAGACTAAACAAAAGATAATAGTAAAACTGAGAAAATGGAAGCTTTGTTATATGGATATTGATAATAAGATACAAGTAGTTAAAATATTTTTAGTCCCTTTATTCTTATACACAGGTCAGGCACATTTTTATCAATCAGAGGAGAAGTTGTGGATAGCAATTAATAAAGAGCTGAAGGACTGTATCTGGAGGGGAAGTTGGCAAGAGTCAAGTTGGATAAGCTGATTCTTCCAGTAGAATAGAGCAAATTGGGTTTACCCAATTTGAAGGGTTATTTCAGCACTACACAGTTAAGACTCCTGTACATAGCTCAAACAGAAAACTATATTTCAAAGTGGAAAGGGATGATGATGAAATGGGGAAAGCTCAATAAACAAGGAGAGACTGGAATTTTGGATGCAGGTCTTTAAGGAGAATAACAATAATGATACAAAGAAAGGAGATTCTGCTGATAGGGATGACTGAAGTTAGGGATATAGGCAATAGGCAAGAGATAGGTGGAATTTATTGGGGGAAAATGGCAAAGGATCCAAGATATTTGGAGCAAATAACTAGAAATGGAAATATGATAGAATGGAAAGATGCCAAGAATTTATTTGGACTGTATGTTAGAGATTGCCTTCCATCTCAGGGACTGATATCAGAGTACAGGCAAACAGAAACAAATGGGGGGGCCCTAAACAAAATACAAGTACTGGTAGAGTTTTTAGTAGAATCTAGAACAGAAGCTGACATTAAAAAAGTAATAATTAGTAGAGCATATAAAATATTGCATCATAACTATAAGAATCAATCAGAGGAAGTTAAAAAGGATTGGAATGTGAGACTGGATAAGCAATTCACAAAGAAACAATGGGAGGATATATGTATGTCTCCCAAATATTCAACAAAGTCTAGAAGATTTAGGATTTTTGCCTGGAAATGTCTGCATAGATATTTCAATACCCCAACTAGACTCCATAGAATTTTTCCTCAGGCAGACAGCAAATGCTGTAGGTGTGACAGGGAAGGAAGTAATTGGTAACATATTTTATGGGAGTGTGGTGAATTGGTGGACTTGAAGGATTCCCTGCAGGATGCACTGTTGGAGATGCTGGGTGAGCAGATTGGTCTAATAAGGGGAGATGATTTTTTGAGCTATGGTACAGAATCAGAATTGCCTAGGCATGGTAAGGCCTTCCTGTGTCTAATAATGGTGGCTGCCAAAAAGCAATTACTAGAAAATATAAATCAAAATCTACACCAACTATACTAGAAGTAGTAAATATAGTAAGAGAGATAAAATAACTGGTATTGAGATCTTTAGAAAAGGAAAGGAACAAACTACAAAGGAAAAATGGGAATTGTGGGAACAATACATACAGTAGAGAAATGAGGTTTAAAAGGTGGTAGGACTTGAGCTATGTAATGTTTGACTGAAAATGATTGGGTAGATTATAAGTGATGTATGTTTGCAACTTGGAGTATCAGTATGGTTTGTGGTGAAAAATGCCTGCAACTAGGATTGTGTCAGTGTGGTTTGTTTTCATTTGTATAAATGTATGATTGCCTATGTAGTAAGTGATGGTTTAATAAAGATGTTTCTTGTTTAAAAAAAGGGTCAGGAATTTAATAATTTATGTATTGTTGCTTAAGTTAGATGACATACAGCAATATATGTGAAGTAAAATGTTTGTTATGTTAAATATAGTGTCTTTCGTCTTTTCCTGGTTAGGGGTCGCCACAGTGAAACTCTGGTCCGCTAATGATTGGCAGTGGATTTTACGGTGCTGAGTTGCCAGCTCGACGCCCAACCTTCAAAGAAGGCACACCCATTTGCGCACGCACCTACCTGCATGTCTTTAAACATCACTCGACTGCAGGCAAGACATGCAGACTCCACACAGAAGGCACTCCAGCCAAGAATCAAACAGAAGAACCTCTTATTGTGAGGTGACAATGCTAACCGCTGCACCACCGCATCCTATGTTAATTATAGTGTGATTACTTTTATATGAATGTAAATTTGCCTATGTCACAAGTGATAATTCAATAAAGGTGTTTGGAAAAAAAATTCCTAATAAGAGATAGAGAAATTATTGTAGTGTGTGGATATTTTTTGAATGCATCTGTGTGTAGACACATGTACTATGATGACCGCTGAAGGCCAGTCACTACAGATCATAGCAACTACAGCCAAATGAATGGTTGCGGTAGGTAAGTTGAAGGTTAGCCAAAGAAGAGCACCACTGTTAAAACTTCTAACTCAGGAAGAGATTTTTCTTTTAAATGAGAAACATCTTTATTAAATTGTGACTTATGACGTAGGCAGTCATAAATATATAAATGGAAACAAACCATATTGACATAATCTTAGTTGCAAGCATCGTACATCAGAAACCATATTGACATCATTTTAGTTGCAACCATTATACATCACTTATAATCTACCTAATCATTATCAGTCAAACATTACATAGCTCATTCAAATCCCGCCTTCTTTTAAACCTCATTCCTCCCCTGTATGTATTGTTCCCGCAATTCCCATTTTTTCTATGTAAATTGCTACTACCCTTTTCTAAAGATCCCAATTCCAGCTGTTTTATCTCTGCTGCTATATTCACTATTTGTAATATAGTTGGTTTTGACTTTGTTTTCCATTTTCTAGTAGTTACTTTTTTGTCAGCCACCATGGTTAAACTCAGCAAGGCATTTCTAAGTCTAGGCAATTCTGATTCTGTATCATGGCTCAGAAAAATCGTTTCTCTAGATACACCAATTATATGTTATTTTTATATCAAACTCATTTGTACAGATGAAATTATGCTGAAAATGTATTTGTGAAGTTTGCTTGTGCTACAATGTATCAATAGTGCGCCCTGCTGGAATGAAAAGAAATGCACATGTATTACTGCAACTGAATTAAAAGTATATGTTTTAATAGAGAACACTGGGACAGCAAAAGTCTTTAAGAAAAATAAGGGAAATATAAATGAGCTGTTAAACCATTAAAACATCACCCCACAGTGTTGAATAGGACCAGAGATGTTGAGACTGGAGGAAGCCTTTGTTCAGTAACTCAGTAAAAAGAGGGGAAGCCCCAGGCACTGCCATAAACATTTAATATGTGTATTGTAGACATCTATGCTAAATTCCTGTCTCAGCTTCAAAGGGGGTTACTGTGAGAACTTGGTGTCAGGTGACCATATGAGGTCATTCTGCAAGCCATCTTGGATATTGTATTTTACAGGGAGTAATCTCTGAGCAGGGAGTATTCTGTTTTGGAGAACCTAACTAGAAGGACCACTCATGCATTTCACTGTGCCTTGCTCTATCAAGTAAGTTATGTGGGAATAGTAATTATCCTAGATTCAGTCAGGAATATAGTGAAGCTTAGTTTAGATATTGTTTTTCTTTATTTGTCTGAGTTTGTCCATCAATGTTCTTTTCAATATTTACTGTAATTTGAACTCTGCTCTTTTACTATTTATTATTAAATATATTTAAATATTGTATTGTGTCTGGTCCTTGTAGAAAGTATTTAACCTTTAAGAGTGCTTATATTTATTTGGTGACACTGTGTGGGCCACTGCAGAAGGCCTAGCTGTCTTAGTCAACTATTACCACTTGTATTAGTATTAATATTACACGGTATAATTGGACACCCTTTGTTAAAGGCCATAGAGTATCTGATTGTGGGGTGTCTGGTGGCAGTGATAACTACCTTATACTCTGGGCAGAAGGGGGCACAGCAAGTAAATCTGTGCCACCCTTTCCCAGGTTTGTGTATGAAAAATTAAATCTCTCAGTGTTTGGGTGCCAGCTACTTGGGTCAGGGACACGAAGCACTGGGTTTACAGAGAGGGTGCTGGAGGACTTGGCTTGGACACTTGGCTGAGGACCTAACCCTACAGCTGTACCAGTGGGGAGTCTTACTGGGGACCTGGAGGAAGCAGGTATAGAGAAATCCAGATCCAGGGCTGTGTGTTCCCTGTATGCTCTTAAGGGAAATTGTGCTTGATGCAGAGAGATCTGCATCTCTAAACACTGAGTATATCCACTTGTATTTCAAGTGTGAGTCCCTCTCCAGTGTCAGTGGTGAGGATTCAGACTCCTTGATTACTGGTCCAGAGAAGGGTTGTCACATATTGGTTGGCAGTGGTGGGACCATCACTCGTCACATACTCCATGAGTGTTTTATTTATTTTAATCAGGTCTGTGTGCAACTGCTGGAAGTCATGTTTGGAGCTTGCACTGCTTTTTGCTGAACAGCTGCAGTGCTCTTCTCAGTCAGTGTCTTTTCCCCACATTTAGTAGCTAATTTTCTTTCAGGTCCTCTGTATTTCTTTTTTCCTGGCATCCTGTAGTAAAACCTATATCAAATGTTATTAATAATAAATTACAGTGAGTCTTCTGTATAACCTAAACTCTGTTTTAAATGTGGAAAAAAGTCACCTAGCTAGAATTTGTACTGATACTTGTAACACTGTTTTAAACATGTAAAAATGTAACCTCTGAATGCTATGCTACTAGTGATTTTATGCCTCTAAAGTGTGATGGATTTTTCTCAGAATGGTTAAGATAGCTTAATTTTATTATACAATTGTCAAGTTAATTAAATGCAATGTGTTAATTGATGGCAGAGAACTGCAAGAACTATTAGACTCAGGCAGTATGGTAACACTAGTAAAATACTGGTATGTATGTAAGAAGAAAACTATTACTAATAAAATAGTAGAATTATTATGCATTTGCAGTGATTAAAATAATATCCTACTACTCAGACAGAAGTAGAATCTGGTTTGGAAAGGTAGTCCATCTAGCTGCTATTGTTCCCAATGTAGCACATGACATGGTTATAGGGGAATAGTTTCTCCACCATAAAGGGCTGTGGAAGCAGTTTGAGGAAGATACTTCTCTTGAGAGACCACTCTGTTAGTGTGGAGAGGGGGACAGCATGTGAATATAACTCTACAAATGTGACTTTGTCTATCCAAAGGGGGGGGCACAACCACCAAATGCATTCGTTAGAGTAGAAAGTGTTAACAGAACCCAAGCTACAGCATGGAGCACACTGAGCTACAAAACAGAAAAAAGAGAGAGAAAAACAGCCACTGGATGGAAGACTAAAATCTTTTTTTAATTCACAAGAAAAAGTTTCATACGTACTTTTAAGATTGCAAGTGCTTATCTCATGAATTTAAGTATTTTTAATATTCCATACTATAAGTCCAAAATACAAAACCATTCTAGTCAGTATTTTGATAAAAAACTATAACTGAATATGTTGCATTTTATTAAGATAACGCATTACTCTCACTCTAAAGAAAATGGTTCAAACACAGAATGAAGCAAACCAGATTCAATACCATTTCATATTTAAATGGAAAATATCCGCACATTCTCCATTTAAGTTTACGATGTTTAATTACATCTTGGAGAGAGTCAGTGTAAAAGTCTTTACCTGCAAAAACTTACACAGGTCATGCGCATCCTCCACAGACAAACCATTAAGTTTTCACATTTGCTAGAGTGTATGATTCCAACATAGACCAGTCCATGGTCTTAAAATGCCCTAAAGGTATTAAAAAATTGACCGAGGATACAAAAAGAAGAACCTATATGACTTAAAGAGAAGTGTCAGAATACATCTTTAATAGAGCAGCCTGCAAAAAACAGAGCCAGTAGAAGGAATGAACTTACATATTGAAATATTGCAGCTTGGAAGTAGAAGTATCACTCCAGCCTGAAAATGTTGCAGGCAGTGACAAAAGGTGGTTAACAGAACTGAAAACAGGGGAATGCTCTCTAAAAGGGTATATTCTAAGGCAATGCATTTGAGAAGCATGGAAAATAGTCCCCTTACACTGAATCCTAAACACTTAGTTAAGATAAAACTGAAATCCCCCAGAAATGGAGAATTCTGAACATTAAGTGTATGTTGAGAGGGAGAAATGTAATGATAAGAAAGATTTCACCAGATTAGCTAAAGAGAGAAATGGTACCGGCTCAGAGCTCTAAACCCATGTCTGTCAATGTAAGACAGAAACCAGAAATAAAAAAGACTTTAGGCAGCAGGTATTTGTAAATAAGGTAAAAGAATCTGAGAGGGTGGTATTCAGCCACTCTGAAGCAGATGGCAAACCACATAAAGGGGAGGGTAGTGTATACTGAGAAACAACATAACATTGAACAGAGCTCTCTTTTGACTGTCTTCTAGTATTTGTTTGTTTATTTAGAAAAAGCCAACTTTATTCTTCCGTAAACACAAATTCCAACATATGAATATAGTAAAACTGAGTGAATATAAAGAAAAAATCTATTTACAGAGCCTTTTTAAACATGTGAATGTGTTATAGTAATTCAACAAAAAATAAAAATTACAAACATAATCACATATCCATATCAACAGAAACAAAATGTATGATAATGCAGCATCTCATGATAGGTATTTTGAGCTAAGGGTGTATGTCTAAAAAAATCCTTTATCATACATAGAATATTGATCAAGTACTTAAAAAAAAATAGGTATTTATGTAATCGTGACAAGATGGATAGCTATGTTACTTACAAACAGTGAATGGTTATTATCATAGAGTAATTGAACAGGTGAAATTTTAGGTTACAGTCAGGGTGTCCCACAGAGCTCTGTCCTGAGCCCATTTTTGTTTAGGTTGCATCTTTCTGATTTTTCATTTTCCTCCAAGGTATACTACAGTCTATTTGCAGGCAACTTGAAAAGAGGAAAACTGATTGCATCTGTTATGGATAGGCCATGTCTGCAAAAAAAAAAAAAAAAAAAACTTGACTGAATTGACCACCTGAGTACACAAGAATAATATGATATATCATAAAATTAAGCAGATAAGATTCGGGAGACATAGATTGAAGGGTGAATATGAATAACAAAACATAGTGATTAAAATTGTGGATTTGCTCAAGGACAAAGGAGACCACAGGATTTTTTGTGGTGGGGGGTGCAAACCTAGAGCCCCCCCCCATGCACCTCCACACACACACACAGCCTCCCCCACGCAGCCATACCAGTGTCCCATTAATTGGCTATTTCTCAAAATTTGCCATGAACACTGTTCAAAACTTTCAGTAAGCATACTGTTTTATACTTTACTTCTACAATGACTACAGATATTTGAATTTAATTTACGTTTATTTTAAATTTTATAGCACGAACACTGAGACATTTGCTAAACAAAGCAATAATCTTACAATGAAAACAGACCTAGCATTAAAACTTCTCTGCCTTTGAAACTCACATTCACTGAAACAGCATTGAAACCCACATACAAAGAAAATGCATCTGGGCAGTGGCGGGTTAAGTTTATCTTTGGGCTGTTTTCAAATCATAGGCCCCTTGCACACATTGTTTACAACCATGCAAAATTCTGTGATTCACCTTCCTGATTGGATCAATTATAATATATAATTGAATTATATCCCTTGTAAAATACACCACCGCTTGTTAGAGTGTGCTTTAAATTTATAGTTTGAACATTTTTCCAGTAAGCAATGAAAAAAACATATGAACCAGTAATGATAAACTGCCCAGTTCAGAACATTTCAACCTCAACAGGCCACTCAAACTTCTGTCATTACCAATATCAGTCAATATGCACAATCTCTGCAGAAGTAAAAGTCATCTGAATAATTCCACATTAAAAAGATCTGAAACTAATGAAGAGGTTGTTGCTAGAAAACAACTTATATTTCAGTGTTTGATCTACAAATTCAGTGCCTTTTGCCCTTGAAGAATAAATTGCCTGTGTTACATTAAAATAAATAGTAAGCTGGTGTATTACAATAGGGAATGGGTGACAAGCTTAAAAAGAGGTTCATAGTTACTAAGCGTCTCATCTAAAGGATGAAACACTAAGGACTGCAGTACTCCACCCCTTAAAATACAAATTTACATGCTGTGGGAGTAGAAGCTACAGCCCTCTGTATCAAGATTAAAGTATGGTACCTGCTCTGTTACTAACACTGATTTAAAATTCTATACCACAATAATGATGTCATTTGCTAAACAAAACAGTTGCACATTTTAAGCAGAATTAGCATGAGCAGCGGTAAACTTCTCTTACCTTGAAGTTCACAATTCATTGAAAATGCACTTGAAAATAAATTCCACCTGCTAACTCTAACTAGGGCATTTCTCACACACACACCTCAACCTCTTGGTGCAAGAAATCTAGACAAAGCCTAAAACAAATAAGGACAGATTATAAATATTGCTCTCACAAACATAAAATTGGTAGAATAACAGGATTTGTGTTAGCATGCATTTTTCTAAAGAATATGACATCTAAAACTCAAAATGTCTCACTGTTTAGCAACTGCAGTCCTTTTTAGAAGAAATATGGGGCAAAAATCTGAACAGTCTGCAAAAACCTGGATAGCTGAGGGGTATGCTACCTTCATCTTATACACACACACACACACACACACACACACACACACTATTTATGATAGCAGTCCCTAAAATCTTGCATTAGGCAGTGGGTAATGCTGAATTTCTGTCATGTAAATACAGCAGTATTTATTGTGCAGAATGGAGCAGTGCTGTTGTACAAGTTACATACTAAAACGATGCATGAAGAAAAAATGCCTTTCCACAAGTCCCTTGTTGCAGCTGGGGTTTTGAGTTTACAGGTGAACATACTTCAGAAAGATACCCATATTGACTCCCACTTTTCAATGTTTTAAATGTAATGAGTATGAGTCATCAATTTTAGTACACTTAACGACTATTTATCTTTAAAATAGAAGACTTAGAATAGTGCAGAGAAACTGTCACTGATGGAGTATCTCTGTGCACCAATCCTGTTGTGTGTGTGTCTGTGTTTTCTAACATCTGGGAGAAATGTATTCTGGGGCAGTGAGTGATGTACTCTGCTAATAAGGTTCATATGTTATGCAAACTCCTATGCATACCTCTCAACTGCTATGATTTAGGAGCAATACTGTTTTGTCCTTAGATTGAAAAAAATGAAAGCCAGTGCTATGATGCTTAATGCTCAATGGTTGAAGAATAATGTCCATTGTCTGTAGCTCCTTCCTTCTATGTGCCATACAACACAACAGACCCTTATTAAAGAAACATTAAACCAAACGGACTTGATGCAGATACATTTATTGTCTCAGCCACTGCCAATCAGAAGTCATGACTTCTCATGAATTTGGTATGATTTAACAAAGCAGAAGGGGACTGATCTTGTTGTAAAACGTTTACAAGCTTTTTGCCCTCATACTCATACAGCTAAGTCAAACAATTAAGTTTATCCATACATCCTAATCAAAAACTAACCTCCCAAAACGCACCCCAACACACACACACACACACACACACACACACACACACACACACACACACACACACACACACACACACACAGTCTCAAGTGCGCCACTTTCACATTTTGGCACCAAGCTGGAAGCTGCCATTTAATGTAGGAAAAAAACAAACCTCAAGAGCTTCTTTCTTGTCTCTGACTCCCTGTCTGTGAACAACGTTCACATTACATACCTTCAGTTCTGCAATTTCACACCACCACATGATGATAGCTTCACTGAGCTATTTCTGGTCACAAAAAAATCTTTGTTCAGGATACCACTCTATCTGCAACCAATTGTCATCCAAACTCTAAGCAACAGACATTTAATGGTCAGAGACAGAGATACAGTTTGAGGAGGAATTGATGCTCAACATATGCATCATGTGACTGTAACCTCCAATAACATCTTCTCCAAATGATGCAGGTTTCACAGAAAAAAAAGTAAGTTGAAATGGAAAAATGTACATTTTTTGCCAGTACATTTTTTCAATTTCAACAAATCATCACAGATAACTTAAGAAAATCCAGGAGAGTGTAAGTGCACCCCCTTGCACCTGCCTGTGGGTGCCCTTGCTCAAGGACCTGGGTATATAGGTAGCTCCAGCTTTGATATTTGTTTATCATATGAACAAAATGGTTTAATGATAGTTATAAAACTATAGACTGTATAAAAAGATTTATAAAGTATAGGAAACCAGAAATGATGAAATAATTGTAAATTACATTAGATTCAAACTAGAGTATGGGAACCTTGTAAGAAAACTAGCATAAGTAAATTGGAAATAGTATAGTGGAAATATACAAAAGGCATCTATGGATATGAAAGTTTAGGTTATTATGTAATATTAAATTATCTGAACTTGTACAGGGTTTCTTAAGAGGAGACCTTTTTCAAGTATATAGAGCATTTGGGGACAATTATCTCTGGAAATGCTTGGGGTTATCAAAGACTAGTAGAAAATTATGAGACAACCTGTTTAAAAGATAATATAGGAATGAGAGATGTGCTAACTTGTTCTCTGAGATAGTAGCTGATGCTTGGACTAGATTACCTAATTATATTAAAGGACAAACTAGTTTAGCTATTTTTAAGAACAACCTAGACTCTTATTATGAGGGTGACTGTTTTGATATGTTGTCAGATTAAAAGGGCATCATTGCCTACATCAGAAATATTTGTATTTATGTATGTAGGAGCACTCTGAGGGCAACCTTGATCCATATAGGTTCATAGATGATTACTAAGCTAATGACCCCAGGGGACCTCTTTAAGCCTAGATGTGCTTTCCAAATGTATCTGACAAGTTTGATACCCTTAGGTTATTTTAATGAGTATATATAGGCTTGAGCAAGGGTGGTCAATCATTTACAGGCTGCCTCTATCTAACAGTGACATGGATGCCAGACCATGGGTAAATTTCTGATTCCCCATCCACTGGTCCAAGTGACACCTGATTTGTGTTAGGGACGAACACTGCTTCACATGAATGGGAAGCCTGTTGAAGAGAAGAAGTAGTCTCTGAGACACATACCTGTCCCTCCAACATGACCTGTTTATGTTGTAAATGAGGTTTAAATCTTTAGATCAGATAATTCTGATTCTACTTGATTTATAGATATGAAACAGGTCCATCAGAGTGGGATCAGTGATGCTCTGTAAGCCAGGCATAGATTGTCCCCCAGCAGTCTGTAGGAGACCAAATATAGAGACAGGCCTTCGAGGCTGTCTGAGTATGACATGTTTACACCCTATATTTTTTGCTCCTGTTGTTGCATATGCCTGTTCATGTACATATCAAAGGGGGCATTGGTCTGATGAGGGACAAGTAAAGTGGAACAGTAACATCCTCGGACTTAGATGACATAGCTTTGGTTATAAGTTCCGTAACACAGAATGATTTTCTTTCTACCACAGACATGATGCTCAAAGGCCAAGTTACTGTCTACTATCCACAGCCCCTACTCCTAGGGATGTATTATCAATATAGTAGCTTCCAGTGGTAGGTGTCTTGTCAAAGGCTACTAGTATGCATTTCTTGGCACTGAGTTTTAATCTGTGACTCTAGCATCACCAGTTATTGATCTGTGTCTTTGGGAGATTCTATGACTGCACCTGATTTGCAGTCATCTACAAACATGGTGAGCCAGAGGCTCTTGATGTTGGCCTTGACTTCAGAGAAGTAGATACCAAAAAGAAGCAGCCCCAGCATTGAGCCTTAAGGAAATCTACTAGTGAATGGCCTGTTTGTAGAGGTGGACTCCACTATCCTAACTTCTTGAGTTCTACCTTTGAACCAGCTGACTATCCAGTGAGTGACATAGGGGTTTAAACCTAATTTCATAAGTTTGTCTACAATCCCTGAGTGGTGTATTGTGTTGAATGCTTTGGCCAGATCAATGTGGGGAGTATGCAGCAGTTTGCCCTTATTCATTGCTTTGCTGGCCTTCTCAAAGAAGTCCACCAGGTTGAGTATGCATGACCTGCCCTTGGTAAAACCAAACTGGAATGAATCCGGTGTCTAAAGGTTTCCTATGTCATTATTTATCATTTCCATGATAATTCCTTCAATGGCTTTGCATATGAGCTTAGTCAAACGTATGGGTCTGTAGTTACCTAGGGCGGTAGATGGTTCCAACACTTGAAACCTCTGATTTGACATTCTCAGGTAAATTGAATTACTCTACATTCTCCACTATCTTAAATAATAATTTTCAAAAATACACTATAACAAGAAACACAATAAACATAACTATATATGACAGGTAGAACATGACCCTTCCATAACACTGGAAGCCCCTGTGGTTATTACCAGCTGCCAGGACTATGGATGCAGGGAAACACGCCATCTCATCACTGCATCCCCACTCTAGTCTTGTGGATGCACTCTCCCCCAACTTTCAACTGACACTTAGAGACAAGCTATAGGTCTATGTATCTTTCAGACTAAATGTAAGGAAAAGCTATAAGTCCAAAATACAAAACCATTCTAGTCAGTATTTTGATAAAAAACTATAACTGAATACATGTTGCATTTTATTAAGATAATGCATTACTCTCACTCTAAAGAAAATGGTTCAAACACAGAATGAAGCAAACCAGATTCAATACCATTTCATATTTAAATGGAAAATATCCGCACATTCTCCATTTAAGTTTACGATGTTTAATTACATCTTGGAGTGAGTCAGTGTAAAAGTCTTTACCTGCAAAAACTTACACAGGTCATGCGCATCCTCCGCAGACAAACCATTAAGCTAATTATACAAGTCTCACATCATTTTATAAAAGTATTAAACACTTTGAACACTGTGAAGATTGGAGGAAGATGGGTGAAGGCTGCCAGCCTAGTCAAATAGAATTTGATCATACATTTCAACCTGGAAACATCAAAAATCTGGACAAGGCCCATGAAAAATAGGTACAAATCTGTACACTGATTAACATAAAATTTGCATATATAATTAAGTAACCCCACCCACTGATGGAATTGTGGGACACCAACTTTCAAATGTCAACTGAAAAATAGACTACCAAAATATGGCATCAGAGTCTCCCTGCAGCCATTTCAATGTCCAATCACCTGGCTATTTCTCCCCATTTACCATAAACACTAATGGTTGGGCGTCGGGCTGGCAACTCGGCACCAGAAAAAAATCTGCTGCCAATCATTAGCGGACTGGAGTTCCGCTGTGGTGACCCCTAACCAGGAATAGCTGAAAAGACAAACAACTAATGTGTGCATACTGCTTTACTTCTACAATTACTACTTTGATTTTGTTTTTACATTTTATAACACAATGCACAAACACTAATGATATCTGCTAAACAAAGCAACACTGTCTTACAATGAAAATAGACTTGGCATTAAAACTTCTCTGCCCTTGAAACTCACATTCATTGAAACAGCATTGAAACCCACACACCACATCCAAAGAAAATGCATCTGACCAGTAGTGAATAAAGATGACCTTTGGGCTGTTTTTAAATCATTGGCCCCTTGCACACAAAACAAGCAACATATATGTGTTCTTTGATACACTTTCCTGACTTTATTAAATTATATTCCTTGTATAACAGCACACTTGTTAGACAGAGCGCATTTTACATTTATTGTTTGAACATTTTTCCAGTAGGCTGTAGGTAATGAAACAAAATGCATGAACCAATAATGATAAAACTGCCCAATTCAGAACATTTCCATCATAAAAGTCTACTTCCACACCCACACTATAAATAAAATGACAGTAGTGTAAAACAAGCATGCTTTGAAAAGTGAACAAAATACTTTAAAAGTGAATTTCAGCCCTCATACCATCTATTATTCTTGCATTATCAATAAACTACCCAGTTATTTTAATCTTATGAATGCTAGTGTATTCACTATATATTACAGAAGACAACAAAAAATAGTTCCCTCTGTACAGTTAATGGCAATAGCCATAAAACTATTATTATTATTGTTATTATTAATTCTGTATCCCTTTTTGTTTCAGATCCATACATTGACCAAGAAATCAAAAGGGAGAGTGGTTACAAAACAAAGAATAATCATATCTTATGAAAACTTTGAAGAGGTAATATAGTTTCCCTCTAAATGGTCTCCAGTGTTAACTAGCTATCTCACTTTTACATTATATCCAGATATGTGAAAGTAAATGTAATGATATTATCAGTACACCGGCAAAATCAAATAAGGCTTCAGACACTTACATTTTTTACTCACTAACACTTAACTGATATCTGTAACTCAGTACCATACTAAAATGTATATCTCTAAATGCTGCTCCCACACTTGAGAACTCTATATCATTTATCAGCTTTTGTTCCACAATTATCAATAAGTTACTGTCAAATGAATAATCCTAGCTGTAAATAAAATATAAACAGATATCTATTACAAACAGATATTTGATTAGTTTGTATCATGCTGACCTTTATAAGCTGTTGTATTTTTGAGTTACTCAGAAACATGTATTTAGATGAATGCAGAGATCATGCCTGGTTATATCAGAGGGGGAAGTGCTGGTCTGCTTATTGTAAGCATATTGATTATATGTTGTTATATCCTATCAACATATATGTATTCCTTAGTGTACCTTTGACTTAAAGTTAATATTCTTTTCTGATGGATGATGAATATGGTTCTTTTGAAACAAAACAACCCACTCAATGGGTGAACAAATGAATATGATGAAAATGGGTCTTTTTGAAACAACCCACTCAATGGGTAAACAAACCGATGCATACATATAAACAAACACAAAGATAAATGAAATTGTAACCTACAGGAGTATATTAGAGAGGAACTAGAAATACAGATCTACATGATTAAAAGCAAATGGAAACAAGTAAGAAATCATGCACATATTTGCACTAGAGCTGATTTATCAAGTTTGCACAAACATTAGGCAATAGAGTTATGATACCTGGAAAATCCATATAAAGTAAACATAACAAAAGCTACAAATTACATTATATTTATTTGTCAGTGAAATTCTACACATTTTATAGAAACAATTTGATTTGTACTGTACTGTTTACATAGTTTCTAATACCATGAGTACCTAGAATTCATGTTACCAGGTATAGATATTTGAAGCTTCAGTAAAACAAATACCTGACACAGAGATTACAAAACATAGATGCATTGTTTTAGAGTTAACAGAAATAATTCTAACCAATGTTAAAAGAATCATTTTGTGAAGGATCTCACCTGGGAGATAGCATTACTTTCTGCATTAAATTTGTCTTAAGGACAGGGTTCTGACATGTCAGAATACAACTGGTTTCCTTACCTTGCACAGCCAAATCAGAGATAATCATTATCTCTTTCTGCACTTGTCAAGCAGCCATAAAATCCTCCATAAAAAGCCAGCCATAAAATCCTTTCAATTTCAGGAAGAACAGCCTTCATTCTCCTGAAGTGCTGTTCCCGCTTGCAAAACCGTTTCATAAAGAAGAGCCCAAATAAACAGCCTTGCTTCTCCTGAAGTGCTGTGTTTCTGCTCGCAAAGCTGTTTCATAAAGAAGAGCCCAAATAAACAGCCTTTCTTCTCCTGAAATGCCATTCCCGCTCGCAAAGCTGGGAATAAAGTATTTGAATAGGCAGGCGAGCCTCAGCCGGAAATGCGAGCTCCCTGAGCTCAATTCCGACAGGCTGGTAGCCTGACGGCACTGACGTCATCGCGCACATGATGATGTCAGCTCCGACAGTGCGAAAGTTTAAAAAAGGTAAAATAAATCGGAAGTGAAGGGGTGCCACTCGGGAATCGTGGCACCCCTTCATTTGGACCCCAAAACTCGGTAAAAACCGAGAAATTCGGAAAGGTTGGGAGGTCTGAATTTGATACATAATTCTATTACTTGTATAAATAAAAGTAAAATACAGGCTTATGTTTTTAGATGAAAGAAAACACTGTAAAATGTGAACGTCAAGATTGTTGCAACATTGCCATCTGCTGTAAGGAAAACCAAGCCAAGCATTTCAAATGTGTCTTTTGAAGTTGAAAAGATCTTATAAATCTCTTTGATGTTTTACAAGTCAGCCCCCATGGGTCTGGATGAAGGTTTCATGCCCATTGTTTTAAGGTTAAAGTTAAGGGCCAGAATTTACATGTGGAAGGTGCTTTATTGCTCTGGTTTCTGCTAGACTATATATGTGAAATGCCTTGTATTATTGTAGTTTCCTGAGCAGGTGTTAGCTTGCTAAATAATACAGTTTGTGGCCTGAGAAAATCTAAGTGTCAAAATGATATAATTTGGGAGAGCCTTAAAGAGCTCTTGGTTAGTGTTTAAAACTATTGTTGAGTGAGAGACTGAAAAGCATTTTGATCTTGAACATCTAACCCAGCACTGCTTATGCTTTATGTATGTAAGTAGGATTATAGCACTATGTTTTCTCTTAAGATTAGCTAAAGATTAGAAAGTTAGATTAAGTGTTTTTCTTTGACATCAGACCTGTCCTACTGTATTATTTTTAAGTGTCTATGTGGTATCTGAACTCTTAGATGTCTCTGTGGTGTAGTAGTATTGTATTGTGTTTATTTATTTATTTATTATTAAATATTTTAAAATCCTTTACCTGTGGCTGGTTTATGTAGAGATAATTTATCCTCTAAAGTACATTACATATTTACAGATTTTACTGTCTAAGTCACTCCATATTAAGCCTTGACTGTGTGTCATACTACCATTGGATTGTAATATTGCACAGTAATAAATGGACACCCTTTTAAGGGCTTTTTAGTAGCTGATAATATTGGCTGGGTGGTGGCAGGAATTACTACTGTATGGTCTGGGTAATAGGGGAACAGCTGGAGAACCTGTGCCAGCCTTTTCCCAGGAGGGTATGTGTGGTTGTATAACCTCTTCTCAAAGTGTGTGTGTGTTGTGTCAGCTACTGGGGCATGGACACGAAGTACTGGTTGGACAGAGAGGGTACTGGAGGTTTTAGCTTGCCCAGCTAGGCTGAGACCTGGATCCTATAGCTGTGCCAGTGGGGAGTCTTATTGGGGACCTGGTGATCCAGGGAGCAACCAGCCCCAGACTGAATGTGATCTCTTTGTGCGCTTAAGGGAAATTGTACTTTACTATGTGTATTAGTTATCCTTTCCTCTTCAAGGAGATGACCTCCCTGGTGTTAGTGGTGAGGATTGAGGCTCCTTGATTGCTGGGCCATGGTATGGTCATCATATATTGGTGGCAGTGGTTGGGATATCCTATCACATATTGGTTTCCTTGGTGGGATCCACATCACATACTGATTAGTTGGCAAACACTAATTGGCTTGTAGTGGTGTGGGTAGAGAGAATTTCTGTAGCTTATGTACAGTGATCTCTAAAAGTGTTTTGTACTCTAAAACAGCCAAGCAGTGTATACTCAGTGTTCAGATCACAATTGTTTTATTTCTTTTGTTAGCTTAGTGTTAGGGTGAGCAGGCAGCATGTCAGCAGAGGAGTATGGAAAGCTGACAAAGAGCCAGCTGGTGGAGATGTGCCAGGCTAGGGGACTGGTGCATGGAAACCTGACTAAGGCAGACCTAACTGCAGCCTTGCTTACAGCTGCATCAGAAAACAGCAGCCTGGAGGACAATCAGGCTGACAGTGGAGATACGATATCCTTGGAGAATGGACAGCTCAACCTTTCTGCAGTGGACTTAAAAATCCAGCTGGATTATGTGATATGGATCCCACCACAGCAAACCAGTATGTGATAGGATATCCCAACCACTGCCACAAATGCCCTACACTGACCACCTCAAAAACTCCAGCTTTACTCTGTAGCATATCACCTACTCCAAGGTGATCTTTGCCTAACATATAAAGCTATGTCAAACCCAGAGCTGTTGGACATGCTACACCTAAAGAAATCCCAATCCCCCAGAGCTACATGCTCTAGGGACCTAAACCTTGTCACCACAATAAACAGGACATGCTGGAGGGATAGATTCCTGGCCCAGAGACTTCCCATACTCTGGAACAGGCTACCCATCTATGTCAAGCAAAGTTCTTCATTAGCACTCTTCAAGAAAAATCTTGATGAGTGGATGGGAAATAGGGAATACACCCCGGCAATCACTTCTGTGTCTCTGCTCGACAGTGGCACAGGGAAATAACTTTCTTGGGTGGCGTAAGCCAGGGAACCTTGTTGGCTAGGTTTATGTAGGCCCTTGGGCTGATAGCCTCGTACCTACCTATGAACCTATGAACCTATGGAGCTAAAGAGACTTGAGTTGGAGGCCAGGCATATGGAACTAGAAGCAGCTGAGAAAATGAGGAGTCTACAAGCTGAGGAAAATGAACGGCAGAGGAGGCATGAGAGGGAAATGCTGACTCTTCGCCAGAGTCATGGAGGTAATGAGGGAGCGAGTAACCGGACCCCAGAAGCACAAAAGGTCAGTAAATTTCTTCCACAGTTTAAAGAGAGGGATAATTTTGATAGCTTCATTCATATGTTTGAGCAGGTATGTAAACAGTATGAAGTTGACCAAGGGCTCTGGGTACGGTTCCTGACCTTCTTACTCCACGGTAAAGCTGAAACTTCTTCAGCAAAAATGCATGACACTGACTGTTTTGATTATACTGCTGTAAAAAGACACTTGTTGGAATGTTTTAAGCTAACACCTGAAATGTATAGGAAAAAGTTTTGTGAGCATAGACGTAAGGCAGATGAAAATATATGTGAATATCTTGCTGAACTGAGCACTTATTTTCATAGCTGGGTGAGTGGATGTCTGGTCACCACTTCTGAAGGGCTGGCAGACCTTTTGGTAAGGGAACAAGCCCTTAGCACTTTGCCTGAGGACACGAGGATCTGGTTAGCTGATAGACAGTGTGCTACTTCAGAGGAGTTGGGGAAGAAAGGAGACATATACCTAGCAAGCAGGGCAGCCCTGCACAGGAAAGGGACCCTCAGCACTGCACATGGGACTAAAGGAACCCATGGTGGGCAGCACAGTCTGCCCCAACAGAATCCACCAGTAGCAGGGGAAGCCACTAGTCGAGATATACTTCCAGGAGCTAGGGTTAAATGTTTTGAATGCAACCAGTGGGACCATGTGGCATACAGGTGTCCATGGAGGCAAGGTGGGGAACAAAAGGTTAAAGAGCCAGTAAGTGGGAAAGACAAAATGCCAATAGTAGGTTGTCTTGAGACAACCGGGGTATGGAACTACCATCCTGCAGATGTCCTGAGAGGGAAGGATGTGGATGAGGCAGTACTATGTACTCATGCAGTTAAACGCAGTCAGGCTAGGAGACAAGCATGTAAGTCTAGTAGCCTGGGGGAGACCCAGACAGACTGCATACTTGCAGCCAGGACTGAAGCATGTAAGTCTGGTAGCCTGGGGGAGACCCAGACAGACTGCATACTTGCAGCCAGGACTGGTAAGGTGGTTACTTCAGGGAGTGAGCTGTGCTGTAGCAGTGAAACTGAATGTGAGCCACAGCTGCTTGTGGGTACTGATGTTCCCTTGGACAGGGTAACTGCAAAGGTAGAGGTGAGCAGTAGTACCCAGGCTGACAGTGAGGCACCACTGTCAGAGGATGCCAGACTTTCTGTGGAAGGGGAGCTGGGAAGGGTTACAAGGAGAGACTTGAGACAGGCTCAGCTGTCAGACCCTACATTGCAAGGCCTGAGGCAGTTAGTTAGGGAGGTACCTGATTCTCAAGGGAAGGGGGAATCTGTATACTGGAACAAATGATTACTGTACAGGGAGTGGATCTGGGGCAGGGACATGAAACAGTGGTTGGACAGAGAGGGTACTGGAGGTTTTAGCTTGCCCAGCTAGGATGAGACCTGGACCCTATAGCTTTGCCAGTAGGGAGTCTTATTGGGGACCTGGTGAGCAAGGGAGCAACTGGCCCCAGACTGACTGTGATCTCTGTGTGCACTTAAGGGAAATTGTACTTTACTGTGGGTATTAGTTATCCTTTCCTCTTCGAGGAGATGACCTCCCTGGTGTTAGTGGTGAGGATTGAGGCTCCTTGATTGCTGGGCCAGGGCACGGTCATCACAAACTCAAACTAAAAGTCTTTAATCATTGTCATTCTTGCAGTGAGAATAAACTAATTATTGGTGACCCTGACACTCAGCACTAGCTTTACTCTCACCACCATATCCTGCTGAAGGAATGTATAGGGTTCTTTTCCCCTCTTGTCTACTCCACTTGTTTCATTTCTCCCACCAGTCTGAATAATGTTACTGGACCCTGGTCTAATGTCTACCCTTGCACTGATGGCTAGAAGAGCCTCCTTTAGATTGACAAAAGTTTTATCCATGGATGACCAGATATGGAGAAGCAGTTGTAACATGGAGATTTGCTGCTCTGGATGAAATGGGACAAAACAGCTATAACATGTCCAAAGGTCAGTTGTCAATCTCCTCTCCGGTCCAGCTGGTGAATCTGGGAATCTTGAGGCAATGTTACAACTGCCTCATGTACACAGACAACCCTCTCCTCCTCCCAACAAATTCCAACACATGTGAGAGATGCAACCCTATAGCCAAACTGGAGGCTAAGCTCTTTCAACTCAGTACTGGAGTAACCAGTCAGGAGGAGAAGGAAACCACACTCACTACAATTCCAGTCTCACATAGACCTACCACGACAACAAACCAAACACATAAACACACAAAAACATACTCGGAGGCTCTAAATAAAAATCTGCCTAAGCAGCAGAGACCTCCAAAGCAGACACCCAAGCAACCGCTACCCCAAAACAAAACACGTGCAACACATAGCTCACAAAGCCAGTGTGCCGAACAGTCACAGCCCTTAAGGCTAAACAACACACCTGATACACTTGTAATAGGTGACTCTATCGTCAGGCACACTGACGTCCCGCTCACCAGGCTGAACAAGGAGAAGGTCATGGTGAGCTGCCTGTCGGGCGCTAGGATCCGCCACATAACACAAGCACTCAGGTCACTCCAAGGCAAGTACAAATATGACTCGGTCATTGTCCATGATGGTGTGAATGACCTGAGACATACCTCCCTGGACTACATGAAAAGAGACATAGAGGAGCTCTCTGAGCATGTAGCCCAGGCCGGTATGACCCTGACCTTGAGTAGCATCTTACCCTCACCAAGAATGATGCCACAGTATGAAGACAAGATGATCAATTTCAACAATTGGCTTAAGTGTTGGTGTCATTCAAAGGGGATCCAATGCCTGTCAGCCTGGGATGACATGCTCGACAAGCCACGATGCTTCACTAGGGATGGCTTGCACCTGTCACCCCTGGGCTTTTGGATATTGGCAAAGGCTCTTGCTACCCCCATAGTGCCTTTTTAGGCAAGGCTCAAAAGACAAACCCACCTCCATAGGTATCACAAGGGATAAGAAACTAAGAGTAATGCTACTCAACGCCAGAAGTCTAAACCTCAAGATGCACGCACTTGAAACTCTCCTTAGCATGGAGAACATCGATATCTGTGCAGTAACAGAAACCTGGTTCAAGGCTCGAGAGCACCCCAGCACTACCAGGTTATACCTCATACCATGCTTTTCGGCCCCAAAACTTGGACCGAACCACAAATGGAGGGGGAGTATCAATATTAGTCAAAGATACCCACACCTCCAGGTTGGTGGCACAGCACGAAGCATCAGAGACTATCCATGTGCAACTAACTGTGGGTAAAACTGCCTTCCAGTTTATAGCCTGCTACAGACCACCCTCCCAAACACAGGAACCCCACTTGGCCTTCCTGAGAATACTGGAAAATATGAAGGTCTCTCCAAACACCATTATATTGGGCAACTTCAACTACCCAAACATAGACTGGGAGCATTACTCTAGCTCCAACACCCTAGCCCAAAGGTTCCTAGAATTTTTAAACTCAAATGCTATGGAACAACTTGTTACCACTCCCACAAGAGGGGAAAACATACTGGACCTGATCATCACCAACATGGGGACACTATGCTCCAGACCAGAAGTGTATCCCTCACTGGTAAGATCAGACCATAAACGAATCTCACTGGATATTCACATCCCATCCCCACCCCCTGCCCAGAAAACCACAGTGAAAAACTTCTCTAAAGCAAATTTCACATGCCTCAAAACCGAGGCGAAATCCTTCAAAGTCCCCGGGCCTGTGGAAAATACGGCCCAGACCGCAGAATCCTTTATAAACGCATTCTATGAACACCTTCAGGAATGCATGGATCATGCAATCCCAAATAAAACCAAGACCCAATCCTCCAAAGGCAGACGTCCTGTCTGGTGGACCCCAACCATAAACAAACTATACAATAGAAGGAGGAAGCTACTACGTGATAGAGCAAAATCCCAAAAGGGGAAGGCATCTGTGATCAGTATTAGCAAAAAACTATGGGCACTCATAAAATCGTCTAAGGCCAGCTTCAAGAGAAAAATTGCACAGGACACTAAGGATAATCACAAGGCTTTCTTTAGTTATGTTAGGAACCTGGGTGGGAATTCCCAGATATGCTCAGAATTAGTCCAAAATGACAAAAAATACACCGAGCCCACAGACATTGCCAACATCCTAGCTGACAGGTTCAGTGCAAACTTCTCCCCCCTCTCCCCACCAAAAGGGCAAATATCTATCCCAACAGACTGCTGCCCCCCTGACATCTCAGATGCTCAGGTAAGAGCCGCCCTCTTCAAAGCAAAAAACACAGCATCAATGGGACCAGATGGTGTCCCGGGCTGTGTCCTACATGAACTCCAAGAAGAGCTAAACCCAAACATAAAACTACTGTTCAATCTTAGCCTTACTACAGGATATGTACCCAAAGAGTGGCGTACAGCAACAGTGGTCCCTCTCCACAAAGGTGGTGCCTCAACAGATCCTGGAAACTATTGCCCCATAAGCCTGACTAGCTTGGTCTGCAAAGCTATAGAAAGGATCATCATGGACCTCATAAATAAAGATATTGGGGACCTAAAGACACTGGATCCTACCCAGTTTGGCTTTGTTAAGGGCAGATCCTGCCTCTTAAACCTGGTCGATTTCTTTGAAACAGTCACCAAGGCCATTGATGAGGGGAAGGTGGTCCACACAGCCTACCTGGACCTCACAAAAGCCTTCGATACAATACCCCACTCGGGCATTATAGATAAGCTCACCAGCTTAAATATACACCCCTATGTCACTAGATGGGTTGCAAACTGGCTCAAGGACAGAACCCACATGGTTAGAATTGCTGGAGCCATGTCAGACTCCAAACCAGTTACAAGTGGCGTCCCACAAGGCTCAGTCCTGGGACCTCTCTTGTTCGGTATATATTTCTCGGCAGTACAGGCCAGCACGGAAGGACTGTGGCTGACCAAGTTCGCAGATGACTGCAAACTGGGTGCCATAATCAACTCTCCAGCCGACACAAGCATCCTTCAAAAGGGCCTCATAGAAACAGACAACTGGTGCCAGAGCCATGGCCTCATGCTAAACACCAAAAAGTGTATAGTCATCCCCTTTGGCAAAAACAAAGTGCCCACAAATTACCACAAAGGTGGTAATCCATTAAGTACAGAAGAAGTCATTAGGGACCTGGGGACCCAAGTTGATAGCAATTTCTCATTTGACAACCACGTGGCCAAAGTGGTTAGAAAAACATTTTATATAGCCCACCTAATCATGAAGGAATTCACATCTAGATCAGGGGAGGTCATCGTACCTCTTTACACATCCCTCATCAGGCCCATAATTGAGTACAATGCCCCTTTTGGGATGTACCTTACCAGACACCTGCAGCAACTGGAAAGACCCCAAAAGTACCTCACCAAGAGGATCAAAGGGCTCAAACAGATGCCATATGCTGCCCGGTTAAAGAAACTCCAGCTCTACTCAGTGGCATACCACCTGCTCAGAGGCGATCTGTGCCTGACGTATAAAGCCATGTCCAACCCGGAATTAATGGACATGCTGCACCTCAGAAAATCCAAATCCCATCGAGCTACGTGCTCAAGAGACTTGAACCTCAGCACTGAAATAAATAGGACATGATGGAGGGACAGATTCATAACCCAGAGTCTCCCTTCACTCTGGAATAAAATCCCAGTCCAGGTTAGGCAGAGTCCCACATTGACTCTCTTCAAGAAGAATCTTGATGAGTGGATGGGAGATCATAGGTTTACCCCAGCTATCACTTCTGTGTCACTGTTAGACAGAGGCACAGTATACTAACCTCAAAAAAGGCATAGCAAAATTAATTTAAAATGGGTGGTGAAAGCCAAACACACTCTGGCTAGGCTTATAAATGCCCTAGGGCAGATAGCCTAGTATGAACCTATGAACCTATGAACATGAAATCCTAGTCACATACTGCTATATATATATATATATACTAACAACTGAAAGTATTCATGAGAGTAAAATGAGCCAATAAGGGTAAAAAAGCAAAGAAAAACATTAAAAACATAGTAAATCAGGACTCTGTCAAGATACCAATAACGATCGCATGGCTGGAATGGTAGCCGTTGATAGTATACATGCAGAAATCAACAAAATCAGCAATATCATCATAGATTATATAAAGGCAAAGAATAAAGGACTTCTAGAAATAGTATTAACATAGCACTCTGATGAAATTGTGGGTATTCAAAAGTCTGAGATGGAGGTCTGGAATAAATTAATAAAACAGGATGCTAGAATGGAAGCGCTATCCCAAAAGTTGGTGGCACTGGAAGACAGATCGCGAAGAGAAAGCCTTACATTTTTGGCTTTCCCTGAACAAATAGAAGGCAATGAACATGTGAGATCTATGAAGGATTGCTTGAGTACACGGACTGGGCTTCCAAAGGAAACCATACAAATAGATAGAGTGCACAGGTCAACATCCTGGACGTGAGAAACAGAAGACTACCAAGGCGGATACTTATCAAGCTGGCATATCATGAAAAGGAAAAAATCATTTCTACACTCTGGGAAAGAGGTGCAATCCTCAGAATTGGAGATGAGAGAGTATTTGTGGATAATGACTTTTCTATGCAAATGTGGCAGAAACAGAGTGCATTTATTCCAGCCATGTGTATGTATAAAGAAATGAAGATGAAATTCAAGCTACTTTACCAAGCTGTTTTTAAGTTTTTTTTTTATTCCTTGGCTGTGAAATCACACATAGCCCCACATCATGCCAAAGAAGAGATAGCAAAGGGAATGGGTGAAATAAATAAAAGCCCAGGAAAGGTTGGGTCTGAGGTACTATGAGGTGAGAAGAGTAAAGAAGAAGGAAAGAAGAGAATGGAGGTAATGCCAAAGAAGACTGCCCTGATCTTCCAGCAGAAAATGGCACAAAGAACAAAAGCAGTAAAAGACTTTTCAAAAAGAAAAAAAATACAGTGATATGGACATTGCTAATGACCTAGAAGTGTTGCAAGAGACAGAGCCTAAACAATGAGGGGGAGATTATATGTGTTGTATATGGGCATGTAATATATTTAAGTACCTATAGGTATTTTCAAGGGTTTACATTCATATGGTCGAGCACAAATTTCTCGACCATGCATTTGAATGACTCGAATGGTCTGAATGTTGTAAAAACACTGAATTCGACATTTCTGACTGCTCTACACCCTAAAACGAGTGCTAACATGGGTCAAAAAAGGGGACAGGATTTTGCGATTCGCAACACTTGCAATCGCTGTTTTGAGATGTTACTGCACTCCTTTCGACCATACCCGCTCAAGCAATTTGCATTGACCATATGCATGTACATCATTTTCATGAGGTTTGTTAAATTTTGGCCTCTCTTACAAGGGATATGATAGCAGTGAGGATTGTAAGCTTGGTTTGAACATACATTCAAAAAGTTAAAGGGGTAAGATAGGTAATGATGAAGAGGCAGATGGGCCCGTTTATACTATGAACAGACAGCTGTTTTTCTGAGTTATCAATAACATACACCCCATATATGTAAATGTGATATCATAAATGAAAAAGGATGTAGAATTGAAAATATTCATGCTACATTTTATGGGGAAGGAGTTAGGAAGCACTAAGAGATGTCAGATAGGCAAAATGTCTATTTCATGCCATATGTTTACTGGGGGTAGAGCACTATTTCAAGCTGTAGTGCTAAAGAGAAGCCTTGATAGGCCCTTACTTAAGATGCACTACAACAGCAATGGAAAGAACCATCACAATGATAATAGGTTCAGGATAGTAACTAGACACAGGGATTAGATAAGTAGGAAACTCAACAAGTGAATAATAACTAAAGAAAAACGGGGGCTATGTTAAAAGTAAATGCTGCCTGGTACCATCAGTACACCCATTTGTACCCTACAATTACAATTTCTCCCATTACTGTATAAGCTCACGTATAGGGAGATATCAGAAAGGCTGAGTTTACCTCACAGACAGCTCAGAAAATCATACAAACAGAAGCTCAATGAGGAGTAAGTATCTAATACAGATATTTGTGTCATTTGTTGGTCCTATAATACATTATTTTGACAGTTAATAGGTACTGTGAAGAGTGTTTTGAAATGTATTGCTGAGGAGCCCAATAAGGAAAAGCACAGTGGAGAATTTATAAGTTGGGAGGATGACTATATTACCAGTCCAAACAAAAGGAGTCGAGGAATACAGTGTGGCTTAGAATTGGAACTGGGGATGTAGAAAAAGGAATAGTATAATGGACATCAGTATTAATGGATGAATTTAATTACTTGGATGGATGGTCTGTGTGAGGCAGGGAAACAGGACAGGACATATGTATGTAAGCATCAAGGGCATGTAATACTTATCCAGGAAACACATCTAAATAACCAGAAACATGAACAGTTTATAAAACGTGCACAAGCAGAATATTTTGCAAGTACTGGACAAGAATGGAAAATGGGGGTATTTGGAAAGGGTTAAAAATTATACTACAGGCAGTGTATCTGCCATCATGATCCACAAAATGGATGTAAAAACAATAGTGGGGGGCATAGTGGCTTTTCATCAAGGAATAATATTAATGGCAGATGACTGGAACACCACATAATGCAAAGATGATATTTCACCGGGACCTAGATGAAATAAGGTGTCAAATGACGGGCTATGTCTAGAAAAGTCCATACAACTATATGGCATGATAGACTCTATAAAAATTACCAAGACAAGGGGGGAGTTCATTATTTTTCTAATAAAGGTGGCAATTGCACACAGCTAGATAGATGGCATATCTCAAGGGAATTTGGTTACTTGATAGCAGTAATGCAGACTCGCTCTATTTTTATTTCAGATGCTTTAGAAATACAACTTAAAACGCTGAGGATAAACAACAGTGAAGGGCACTGTCAATTTCCCACATATTACCTGAAAAAAACAGTGATTTTGTCAGGTAGCTTAAACAAATGATGACAAGTATGTTGGATGAGTTAGGCAAGGACAGTAATGAACGGAGTAATAAATGAGATGCATGTAAGCTAAATATAAGAAATAAGGTGAGAATCAGGACAAAAGATTTGTAGGAAAGGAGTTTGGCTAGATATAAAGGGATGGAACAACTAACAACATTACAACTACAAAAAAAGGCAAGAATCATCAGAGGGGATAGAGAAACAAATGAAAACAGCACATGGTCTGAAGTTAAGTCACATAAATAAACTGAATGGACAATGGCGTTGATAACAACGTAATTTTATTTTGAAAACAATTCAAGAGCAACAATATACCTAGCTCAAAGATTATGACAACAAAAGGTTGATCGACAAATAGTAAAAATAAGGAGACAGGACACAGGGGACTTGATGATTTACCTGCAGCAAATAATGGAAGAAATAACTAGATGCTATAGCATTTTTTTACACAAAAGGTGACTATGAAGAGAGGCAGGAAGATATGGCACAATACTTAAGTAAGCAAACACTACCTAAATTAACTGAAATGGAACAACAAAGTTTGATAAGAACAATAGGAAAGACTGAGATATTGGACGCTGTAAAGCACCAAATAAAGGGAAGGTGTGGGGGGATACCAGTGGAGGTATAAGTCAAACATCAAGTAATCAAAATATAGTGGATGATGTTTCATAATATACTGAACGGATGCTTCTGGGGACAGCAACAAAGGTCATACTATCTAAGACTGGCAAGGATTTAACTAACCCAGGGTTATACAGACCCATGTGAATCTTAAATCATGATTATAAGCTATTTAGGTGCTGTGGTAGTGTTGTCGCCTGACAGTTAGACATTGCCCGTTTGATTCTTAGTTAGAGTGTCTTCTGTGTAGCGTCATGCGTGAATGGGCGTTCCTTCATTGAAGGTTGTGCGTTTGGCCCAGCAAACCAGTACGTAAAACTCTACTGCCAATCATTAGCGGACCGGACTTCCGCTGTGGCGACCCCTAACTGGGAAAAAGCTGAAAGACACAAACAAACAAACAAACTAGTGAAGAGATTAGTAAAAAATCATGCCAATAATTATAAATAAGGATCAGTGTGGTTTTACTGAAGGAAGCCAAATGTTTGACAATATTAACAGAACCCTAATAATCTAGAGAGATGCAATAGCCAAAAATAACACACTGATGTTGACTGGGCTTGATGCAGAGAAAGCATTTGACAAGACGAGTTAGGGATATATGGATAAAGTACTGAGGGAGTTCAATTTCCCAAAACAATGTGTGAAGGTTGTCTTTAATATGCATATTGGTGAGCATGAGACAATTAAAACTGGAGGACAATTACTGGAGCTGATAGCAGTTGCAAGAGGAATGAGACAGAGCTGCTCTTTTCTTTTTGCAATATATGGAACCACTGGCAACAGAATTAGGGGGTGAACATCTCATGGTACAACTCGGAAAGAAAAAAATGAAAAGAAGGTATTTTTATTTGCAGGTGTTACAACAATGAGCACAACGAATCCTGAACAAGATACAAAAACTATCTCTGGCTTCATAAAGGATTTTATGAGAATTTCAGAATGAAAGATAAATGAAGAAAAAAGCAAAGCAAAGCTATAGCTGTCAATAATTACGTTCCAGCATTTTATTTGATCTAGCAGTTCCAATATTTATGGGGATGTGAAAAAATGAAATAGACAGAGATTTGTGTAAAGGCATATGTGGAACAAGCAGCAAGGGAAATGTGGCAAGAGACACTGGAAAACCCAATAAATAAGGTTAAAAAGTGGAAAACTATATTCATGAATGTTGTTGCAAAGATATAGGTGGTTAAGATGTTCTTAGCTCCATTAATACTATATGTAGTCCAGGCATAATTGTATCAACCAAAGGAACAAATCTGGAAAATTACAGAAAAGGAGCAAAAGGATTTTTTTCTGGAAGCACAAGAAAAATGAGTTGGGTGGTTTAAAATAATTCAATAAAGCAGTCAGAAACCCCAGAGTAGGCAGATCCAATTCTGTTACGATGCAGTCCAACAAGAGAATCAAAACATTTAGGTAGGATACCAATAAACTGTTTAATAAATAAAAAGATGAGCGCTTTCGCTTTTACAGCTTCTTCAGATCTATAACAATGTCCTTTTGAGGATACATAACTTATATACCAACTGTCATTAATTAGCAGTAATTACTTTTCTGTTCTTAAAGAAATATCCCTATTAACATTGAATTCCAAGACTCATGCAAAGTGTAGATATAAATACTAAAAAGCGACTACATTCCAGCATACATTTCAATGCTTAAAATACAAACAAAGAATGTAATTATATGGAATACAATATTTGAACTTCTTAAAAGGTTATACACGAGTCTATTACCCTTTAGTATAAAAGCAGTGGGTAATGTGACTTCTGAGTTTAAAATCATCACAACCTTCAATTTAAAAACTCATATCAAAAGTTCTATATAACAAATGGCTGTGTATGTGCTTAAACATAAAATAAAGGAAGGGAAGGGAAGGAAATATGCAAGGGAATATATACATATGTATAAATAACATCAGTACAATATCATTAAAAAGTGTGGCAAAGAACTTATAGAAGTCAGTTATAGTACACTATATATAAAAAACTTATAAAGGTCAGTCATAATACACTATATATAAAAAATGTAATGCAGAAAAATGTTCATATCTAAAGATATACTCTACACTATTATGCAGTGGGTATTGCTCATGTTATGATTGTTCATATTTAGACATCCACAAAAACATAGAAGTACATACATAGTACACTAATAAGTCTATACTCAAAAATCTTCAGCTAAAAACATAATACAGTGTGCCTCTCTCTTTGTATAAAAATATATATATATATGCCTCTCTCTACATAGGAATACATGTATGAAGCTATGTTCTATCTTATATTCCTCCTTTGTCTCAATTTCAGTTTTAGACTTGCTCTCTCATTGAGGCCTAGACCTTTATCAGCTTTCAAGAGAAGTATCCACTCATTTTCCCTACCTTCTGTAAACGTATAGATGTCGCCACCCCTAGGGTTCGGATATATCACTTCAAGGGCTTTAAAGCTAAATGTATGTGAAGTGTCTGTCATCAATACATGCTTAGCTAAGGCATTGTGTATTGAACCTTTTCTAATATGGTAGACGTGTTCTCTTATTCGATCTCTGAAGGGTCTATTAGTCTTTCCTACATAGAATGAGGAACACATCTGACATGTGGCTAGATAGACTATGTGCGGTGTCATACAATCCGCTTCAGCAGAGATTATAAAATTCTTTCTCAAATCCGGGTGAAAGAAATGTGAAGTGCTATCTATTTAACTGCAAAAATTGCAACGTCCACAAGGTCTAGTATAGCCGTCATTCTCATCATATTTCCCTCTCTAGTTATTTGCTCCCAATACCTTGGTTCCTTTGCCAATTTTCTCCAATAAATTCCAGCACCCTCTTGCCTATTGTCTCTATCCCTAATTGCAGTCATTCCTATCTGCAGAATGTACTTTCCCCATTCCTGTGTTGGCTTAGTGGTTAGGATACTTTCTGCTACTTTATAGATATAATATTCTGTATGATTATTGTTATTTTCGTTAAAGGTCTGTATCCAAAATCCCAGACTCTCCTTGTTTCATGAGCTTCCCTCCTGTTTCATCATCATCCCTTTCCACTTTGAATTATAGTTTTCTGCTTGCATTATGTATAAAAGCCTTAATTCTTTAAATTCTTTTATCTGTATGTTAAAATGCATATGTATGTATATCCAAGGGTCTATGCCTGCTTTGTATAACAAAAAAAAAACTGTACACTTCTGCTATACTTAAATGTCTGTTTGAAGTATTATCTTTTAAATCATTTAAGTGTCCATTATATAACTGATGTATTTTCTTTTTTTACTTCAAATACCTTTGAAAATTCTGCACTGTAACTGACAATGTATATTTTCATTTTGGAGCTTTCATCCCCAGGCCTCTGCTGAAAATGGGCTTCTACCCAGATGGACTATCGAGGTAAATAAATGTAAAATAAATAAATAAAATTTCCATTTGTGTCATTTCTTGATTTCCATATTTCTCTGCTTTATACAGACTTTCATAGAATTTCCAAAATAGTTTTATTATCTCTACAGGATTTCCCCTTACCTTCCTTGTTATAGGCTCCCCTAAGCTTGGTGACAGCCCTTTCTACTTTCTATTGCCTGAGTCATTGTGATAAAAGTTTTTGTGCTCTAGTATTATTATCATAAAACAGTTGCTTAACAGCAATCTTTCTAAAGTAATGTATATTATCGAGGTAATCCCTTATTTTTTGCTTAACATTCTGATCCTCTTCTTGTTCTTTGAGCTTCCCCCTATTCTGTAATACTTTAAAATTTTTCAGTCCCTCTAAATAATTCTTGTCACTTCTTAACCATAGCTCCCTTTCTTTTATTTCCACCCTATTTTTAAAATCCATCTTAATTTTATCCCACTCCCTTGCTATATTTTCAGAAGCAATTTATTTCCTCTCTAATAGCTCCTGAATAATCTCCACTACCCATTCCTTAAATTCCTCCCTTTTCTACAGATAGGTGGGAAAGTGTCAGTGTCTTATTTTTATTTCAGTACCCTGTGTTTTTATTTTAGTTATTATCGATGCATTATCTGAAATAGTTAATGGGTGCATATGAAGCTCTTCAATTAAATGCACATATTTCTGTGAAATGTAAATTCTGTCTACCCTTGCCCGGTTTTTATATTGTAGGGAATAATATATAAATTCACTCTAAACTCCTATTACTTAATTCAGGTCTTCTGTGCCAAATATTTTCATAAATTTCTTCAAAAATCTACTCTCCTTTGTTATACTTTCCCTTCTGCCCCTGACACATCTTCACTGCTGCAAATAAAATTCCAGTCCCCACCTATAAGTAATATTTCTTGCTGAAAACTGATTATTTCTCCCAGAATTTTCTTAAGCTCCATTATAGCAGTGTTAGGTGGAATATAAATAGATGTCTGTGTAATCCTCCTTTGCCAGTAGCCCCTTATTAACACTACAAATCTGCCATTATGTTTTTATCCTCTTTTCTCTCTATTGGAACTCTGCTTGAAATTAATATAAGTACTCCTCTTTTCCTTTGTCACAGATATTCTGCTGATTAACCATCCTGAAAACCTTTCTTTCTCAAATTCATATGTTCAGTTCTTTCCAAGTGCGTCTCCTGTAACATAGCTGTTTGTACTCTATATTTTAATATAGTTCACTATTCTTTCTTTTTTGCATCTATCTGTGAAACCACTGGCATTTAAAACAGAAAACATCATTATATTAAAAAAGTTATTATTCCCACCTCTTATGTATGACATCTTTTTTGTTAAATGTCTAGTTCCAACTTTTGTGTTACATGCATACAGTGTTTGGCAGATTGAATTTTATATAGTTGTTTCTTGTCATATCCATTTAAGCCTATGTCATACCTTACAAACCTTTTTGTTTTATTGAAAGCCCTCATATAAACAGATAACCCCAATACCCCCTTAAAACCTGTTAATACTAACACACAGAAATATGTACATCTTCAGATATTGAAGTTTTACCCTCCTGATAGGAACAAATGTCCTAAACTGATAGCCACACTCACAGACTTGAGTTAACCTAAAAGATGGTTTTACATGCTAAGACGCATGGTGCAGCCTGTGCTACTACTAAGTGATAACTGGTTTTATGTAGTAAGAATATTTGTATTCAACATCTTTGTATCATGTATAGTAAGGGTTAAAATGTGAAACTGCATTGCATGCAAAGAAATAAGCTAAAATAAGTTGTTTTTCTTGTAAAGAATTTGCTGACCAAAGAGGAATGCACAGATGCTACCTTGGTCCAGGCACAAGCTTATCTTGTGTCTGACCTCTGACCATCTAAGGCTCCAGTAGGTGAATTTATAGCCTTGACTGAAATTCCTTGTCTAGTAACCAGCTGCTGTGTACGTGCAGAAGAGGGTATAAAAGCCCATGTAAAGTGTACAGAATTTAGACTGCTGACATACCATGTACTTTGTAGCATGTCTCCATGCATGTAAAATAAACCTTTTTGCTTACTTTTATCTGCGTGATTCTTCCAGTATATGTTAAGAGTATTAAAATCTTTTGACATTTTGTTTCATCTTTACAGCTCTCCCAGCTGAGAAAACCCCTGAATGCTTTCAGAGAACATTATCTCCTAGCCAGTTTCTCTTTTCTTTTTTTCTCTGTTAATCTCTCTCCACTAGATTGTAACCAATTTCTCTTTAACGGATTGTTTCCATGGAGACATGAGGTCCAGATACAGAATTGCTACTAACCATACATTCATTTGCTAGAAAAAAGCCTCATAGTATTCAATATTCTTTTTGATTGATTTGCTTTCTCTTAAAACTTGTTTCTAAATTGATCTAAGGTCCTTAATCTAGTCATTTCCCCATGCAAGAATGAGAAAAGGCACATCAAGTTTTCTTTTGTCATGCTCTTTTAACCGGGCTTTTTTTTCTTTTACATTGCAGAGCCTACATTTCTTAAAACTTAGCAAGAAGATAGATAGAATGGAGAAAGAAGGGTAAAAAACATCACATATACACAATTTCTATTACACTTAAAAATAACTGAGAAAATTTTACTTTATTTCATGCAAAGAAAACAATACACCACAAAAATAGTACTATTAAGAAAAAAAGATTTCCTTTACTTATAGTTAACTTTCTCCCCACTCTTCCCCTCCCCGAGGCTTTTTTCCAAACATTAATGACATGAAGTAGGGCATATACTTTACAGTCCCCCAGAAGTCTAACAAATTCTGAAAAAGTCCAATATTTCCAGATTTTCTTGTTCTGTCATATTTCATAAATATAATTATTGCATTGTAATCCCATATTAAATTACTGGTTTTATTACTGTTCATCTGCATCTCCCAGATCCTGTCTCTGCTTCATTATGAACGTACTCTCAATTCTTGTAGTCAACTCTCATGGTCCCTTCCTTCTTTCTAACATTTTCTGTAGAAGCAGTGGAAAATATTTTACAGCCACACTATCTCTGTGGTCTTTACTGCCAAAAGAACAAGAAGAAGAATTTCTGTCCATCTCACAGGTCACTTTTTGTTGGACAAACTTTTGTATTTCCTCCTTAGCATGTACTTCATCAAAAAATGAGTTTGTCCCTCCAGAGAAGAATACATTGAAGACAGCTGGGTACAGCAGTTTGAATCTTACAACTGTGTCTCGACATTCCCTAAATAGTGGCATGAATTAACTCCTCTTCTGCCTGGTGTACAATGAGTAATTGTTCTCCACAAACACTCTTCTGTCTCCCAATTTTAGTATTTTCTCCTTCTGCCACAGTTTTATCAGAATCAACTCCATCTGCTGGTAGGATTGCATCTTTAATATTAAAGTTCTAGCTTGCTTTCTCATAGCCAGGTTTGGAGCATACACACGATATGTCCCTTCAATTAATAACTCCTGTTGTGGAATACCAGTCCAGCTGCTTATTTGTGCTATCATAAAATTAATGCAGTCTGTTCCTTCCAGCTTCTCTGGTATAGTTGAAAATCTCAGGTTTTCCCTATGTGCTCTGTCCTCTAATTCTATTTTTTAAACATATCTTCCTGTGCAGTTTCATATTAAGCCAGCTTTTTCTTCACGTCAACCTCTGATTTTTCTTTTATCTCTTCACCTGAATATCTGTTTAAAGTTTCCATTTTTTCCAGCCTTTTGTTGTTTATGTTGATATACTCTATATGTGTTCTGTTTATTTTAACCAGGTCTGTGTGTGGTTGTCTTATATTTTCCTGTAGGTTACTGGAAGTCATGTGTGGAGGTTGCATTGCTTCTTGCTGAACAGCTGCACAACTTTCCCTAGTCAGTGTTTCTTCCTCACATTTGTAGCTGTTTTTTTCCAAGTGATCTGTATTTCTTTTTTCCTGGTATCCAGGCAGTACACTTAGTAGCCAGTTACTGAAATGTATCCATAAACAGAAAAGTCTACTATCCTTCTCTGTTGAGTTTCTGTTTTCACACTCTGATAGCTAGAGTTAAGCTGTTACGCAATGAGTTGATATAATCTTTCAGTGTTTGGTTTATTTTAATCAGCTCTGAGTACATTTTACTTATTTTTTCCTCTAGTTTACTGGAAGTCGTGCCTTTCAGCAAAGTTGGAACTTGCACTGCTTTTTGCTGAACAGCTGCAGAATTCTTCTCAGTCAGTGTTTTCTCCACATCTTTTGTGGTTTATTTTTTTCCGGTTCTCTGGATTTCTTTTTTGCTGGCATCTAGGCAGTGGACTTACTGGTTGTCTCTTGTGAGTTTCTGCACATTGGTAGAGCTGAAATTAAGTTGTTAGTCTGTAGCCATCTTGAAAGTCCCCATTATTTTAATCTCTCTCCAGATTTCTGGTGATAACAGGTTGAGAGGTGTGCCATATTGTAGGAAGAAAAGCAACCTAAGAGTTGAGTTGGCATTATTTTACAACAGTACTCCTTGATGCGCAGGAGCAAGGTCTGCCCAAACCCCCTCCCAACCAGCTGCCCACATGAATAAACATGAAGATGGTGAGGAAGTCCACATGAATATTCATTTGTTGTTACTGGCATGCGGTAAACATTAAAAGTTAAATGAAGCTTGCTGGCAAAATAGAATATTTTACTTTAATTATCTTTTATAAGAGGGACTGCTCAGAGTGTATTATTTTGTAATTTTCATCCTTTTTTACATTGCTTTTTTTAATGTTGTTACTGCCTAACCGTCTATTATTTAAGTTCTATTTGATTTTTTCACAATTGCTTGAATGTCATTGATAAATTGAATAAACGTAACATAATTTGAATCGGATGCTTTCAACCTCTGTCTTCAAGAGTTTGTGGCAAAAACATCCAGTTATCCATGTAGCTCACAAATATTTTTTTTTTCAGTGAGCTTTTTGCAGGGGGAGGCAACCCCCCCCTGCACACCCCATGTAGCCACGTATATAAATACAACTATACCAACTCCGAGATCGCAGTACTTTGAGGAAGCATGTAAACTACTTGTGATGTCACAGGCAAATCTCCATGGCATGTCACTCATGCATCATTTGCATACTACATCAAGGCCATTAGGTAGGTTGATCACTATGGCCACACCCATTCTTGCGCAAAATGGCTGTAGGGTTACTGTTGTAAAACATCACCTCTGAGTTAAACTGTAGGAGAAGGTGGGGTTTTCCTTAAAAAAAAAGAAAGAAAGAAAGAAAAACTTATAATATGAAAGTATTATTTTGCAGAGTAAAGCAAAGGTGTACAACCCATTCTGTGAATTTTAATTTGCTCTGCTGTAGTACAACTTATGTATTTTCTAAAACCTTTAAAAAATAAAAATCTAAATAACTCTTTTTAAAAACTAAGAGCATCATGGGATGTAAGCAGATCAGACATAGCTCTCAACAAATTCAAAAATTATCAGGGACAGTCAGGGAGACTTTTAAAATAGTGGTAGCACATGGGAGATCGACAGAATAAGTGAATTTGAATATATATTTTACGAATTAAAAGAAGTTTATACCTTTAATTATTGCCATAGCTGGTGTTAGGCACCTGCCAAACCCGCGGTCGCAGGGAGCCCCTGATTATCTCCCTGCATGTGAGGGCCCCCACATTAAGCAGCCGCGGGTTTCTCCATCTTTTCTGCTCCTTGCCTCTTTCATTTAGTGTTGTCACGCAATTTCATTTTTTTTTTTAAAGAACTTTCTTCCTTGACTGCTGCAGCCAATCAGGTCCCTTGCTTCACTTGAAAGCTGCACTCAATCAGGTCCGCTTCAATGAGGCTAGGGACCTGATTGGATGCAGCAGTCAAAGACGCAAATTCCAGTTTTCTGATCGGCTTTGCTGTAATCTGTGGTCTGTTGGGTCAGGTCTATGGATTATCAGTATTAGGCCTACCTCTGAACTGCCCAGTTTTTTAACAATGCCCACATTTTTGCTTCATATGTTTGGTTTGTTCTTCATAAAATTTTGTGTTTTTCTTCACTAAATAATGGCAGACATTTACGTTTCAGACTTTACATCCTTCAGAAAATGCAGGCTAAAGCAAAGTCAGAAAGCAAGTTTGCAACTTTATATGAGCAATATTTAAAAAAGTGTCCCTATTTTTAAGCCTTTGTATCCCCATTATTTTTGGCTTTGTCCAGATTTTTCACACTAAGAGGTTGAGAGGTGTGGTGTGAGGATGGATGGAGAATGCAAGTTTTTTCTGGAAAGACTGTGGGACCAGCAAAGCAGCTGTATTTTAACTGCCCTTGTAAGGGCAATTTCTAAAAGATCTGAGAAACTGTCCCTTTGAGGGAAATTTTAAAGGGGCTGAACTGGTCTGGTCTGTGTGTAGGAGAAGTAAGAAGAGGATTAATACCAGCCTTGTATCAACTGCAGAAAAGGTAAGTTACTGGGTTTATTTTTAACTTTATTTTTTGCTGGGGGGTGGTAAGGAAACCTATGGAGAAGATTGTATAGCTTTTTTCTGCAGAGTTTTTATGCTGATGATTTTTTTTTTTTTGGGGGGGGAGTAGACTTGTGGTTGCAACAGTTTTATTTTACCTATGGCCAGAATTCTTCTGCTAAGAGATTGAGGAAGGAAGTCTTGTCTGTAATTAATGTTCAGATCTGAAGTAGTTTTTTTAGCTAGTCTTACATAAGAATATTCATTAATGCATTTTTGTTTTGTGTACAATGATGCTGAAATATTGGTAGTGGGGGATAGTGGTTGTGAGAATGCTGCAGAACGTACAGATGTTTTAATGTATACCAATGCAAACCCTGTTCTACTAGTATGTTTTATGCATACCGGCAATGTTTACAACTATGCCTGATGCTACACTTTTGTTCTATGATAATTTTTTGCTCTGTCCACAATTATTGTGCTGAGAGTTTGGGACGGGAGTTAGCAGCTGTGAGAATGTTGCAGAATGAACAGCTGTTGTTTTAATATATACTAATGCAAACCCTGTTATACCAATATTGTGTATACTGGCAATGTTTACAACTATCCCTGATGGTACGCCTTTGATCTATGATCGTTTTTTTGTTTTGTCTGGAGTTATTGTGCTGACAGGCTGGTGGGAGGGGGGTTACGGGCTGTGAGAATGTTGCACAATATTCAGATGTTTGCCTGGTATTTGCCTCTTTTCATTAAAACTGTGGGGTTACGCAATGCATTTTACTGCAAAATCTGTTATTCCAGCATCTTTGTTTACTCATAAACATTGTTTTTTAATGTTATGCCTTTGTGTTTTTATTTTGCTTTCACTTCATCCAGATTTATTATGCTGAGACACTGGAGGGGTAGGGGCTGTGAGAATTCTGCAGAATGTACTGATGTCTTAATGTGTGCCAATGCAAACCCTGTTCTACTATTGAAGTTGATCATAGCAAAGTTTCAAGCTATCCCTTATGTTACACATTTGTTCTGCCATTTTTGGGGGGGAGGCTTTGTCTGTAATTGTTACACTGAGAGGTTAGGAGAGGGGTAGGGGCTGTGAGAATGTTGTACAATGTTTAGATGTTTGATCTGTGTTTTTACTCATCAAAAATGTGGATTCACACAATGCATGCTACTGGAAAAATCTGTTATTCTTTATTAGTTCATAAGCCCAGTGTTTTAAATCCCTAATGCTACACCCTTGTCTTTTTTAATTTTTTTTTTATTTTGTTTTCACCTGCTCTAGAACTGTGCTGAGACTTTTGGGGGGGGAACTATGAGAGTTCTGCAGAATGTACTGATTATTTTAATGAATGCTAATACAATCCCTTGTCCACATATCTGCAGATGATATTCGGATCTGTAGTGAGAGTAGGGACCAGGTTGAGGAGACCCTGGAGAGGTGGAGATATGCTCTAGAGAGTAGAGGAATGAATGTCAGCAGGAATAAGACAGAATATATGTGTGTGAATGAGAGGGAAGATAGAGGAATGGTGAGGATGCTGGGAGTAGAGTTGGCGAAGGTGGGTGAGTGTACATACTTGGGATCAACAGTTCATAGAGTAATGGTGGTTGTGGAAGAGAGGTGAAGCAGAGAGTACAGGCATGGTGGAGTGGGTGGAGAAGAGTGAAAGGAGTGATTTGTGACAGACTGGTACCAGTCACAGTGAAATGGAAGGTCTACAAGAGGGCAGTGAGACCAGCTGTGTTATATGGGTTGGAGATGGTAGCATTGACAAAAAGGCAGGAGTCAGAGCTGGACGTGGCAGAGTTAAAGATGTTAAGATTTGCACTGGGTGTGATGAGAGTAGACAGGATTAGGAATAAGTATATTAGAGGGTCAGCCCAGGCTGGATGGTTTGGAGACAAAGCCAGAGAGGTGAGATTGCATTGGTTTGGACATGTGCTGAGGAGGGATGCTTGGTATATTGGGAAAAGGATGCTAAAGATGGCTCTGCCAGGTAAGAGGAAAAGACAAAAGCCTAAGATGCGGTTTATGGATGTGGTGAGAGGACATACAGGTGGTTGGTGTGATGGAGCAAGATGCAGAGGACAGGAAGTAATGGAAAAAGATGATCTGCTGTGGCGACTCCTAATGGGACCAGCCCAAAGAAAAAGAAGATGACAATCCCGTTATTCTAATATCTTTCTAAGTTTATCATAGCAATGTTTGCAACTATCCTTGATGTTACACGTTTGATATACAGTTATTTTCGGCTTTGGAATTATGCTGAGAGGTTAGGAGGTTGGTAGGGGCTGTGATAATGTTACATAATGTCCAGATGTTTGTTAGTTTTGGTCTGTTCATCAAAAATGTGGGGTCACACAGTGCATGCTTATTCTAGCATCATCATTAGTTCATAATACCAGTATTTTAAATTCTTAATGGTCAGTTTTACTGCAGTGCTGTCTTCATCATGTATGGGTGTCTATGTCTTGTGTGCAAGTCTGTGTAGCTGTCTGTCCAGTAGGTGATTATTTTGCATCTGCACATGGGGGTTGTTCTAAGAGTTTATTTTTAAGTGTTCTAGCATGTCCATTTATGGAATACGGAGGTAGTTTTCAAAATTAGTTGGATAAGTTGAAATGTAGATTCATTATTAACTATAGAACACTTCAACCACGTGGTATGAATATTGATAGTAATTTAATCTTATAAAATAACTCACTTGGGTTAGATAGGCATTATGCATTTAGTGTTAAAATTGTTTTAAAGTATAAGATCATTTAAATGCTTAAATGTTAAAAACATTTAATAAGGTAAATGTTTATATTTGATTAATTGTTTATAATGTTTCTATGGGTCTCTAAATATGAATGTTTTAAAATGATGCTTTAAACAAAATAATTATTTTTGAGTACTCGGTACTGCAGAATTTATGGAAAAAAATATTTATTGGAGAATGAATTTATTGGATAATGAATTTATTGTTTAATTAAGTCTGTTTGAATGGTATATAAGGTGGGGTTTTTGTGGAGTTAATTTATTCCTTTGAAGGCGAAAAGCCGAGGTACCAGAGAAGAATAAATGGTGGAAAATTTACCCTGCCTGCTGTTATTTTTGGAAGCTGTGCTGTGGAGTGTTATGTTGATGTTATTTTTTGTCCTTTGTTGGATGCTTGTGGTTCGGTGTTGTATTCACTGTGTCTTGTGTCTCTGTTCTGTGTGAGAGAGCCTGTGTGGGTGTTTTTGTGTACCTCTGAGGAACTGGCTACCTTGATACAGTACAGAGGCTTGCCATAATGTAACAACATTAATACTAAATGCCAGTCTGTGTGTGTGTGTGTGTGTGTGTGTGTGTGTGTGCGCGCGCGTGCGCACATGTGTGAGTGGCTACCTTGCAGTGGTACAGGGGCTTGTAATATAACATTGGTACTAAATGTCAGTCAGTGTGTGAACCTCTGTGTGTAGCTACCTTGCTGTGGTACAGGGACTTGTCATAATTTATTGGTACTAAATTTTATTTATTTAACATTTGTTTTCTGGGAAAGTCTAACTAGGACACGGTTATTAATAGAACATGCTGGAGGGACAGATTCATCACCCAGAGACTCCCTATGCTGTGGAACAAAATCCCGGTACATGTGAGGCAGTGCCCCTCACTGGCCTTGTTCAAGAGGAATCTTGACCAATGGATGGGAGATCGCAGATATACCCCAGGGATTACTTCAGTGTCACTGCTTGACAGAGGCACAGCAAAATAATAGGCATAGTTTTCTTCAAACTAAAGGGGTGGTGAAAGTCACATAACTATGGGCTAGGCTTATAAATGCCCTTGGGCAGATAGCCTAGTATGAACCTATGAGCCAATTTACAGCCGAGGCCCAGGGAGAAATGTTGCAGAAGCATGTCTTTGTAATGTGGGAGGAAACCCATGTGAGTGCAGGGAAGACATGCAAACTCTACACAGAATGCACCCCAGCTGAGAATCAAACCAGAGAACCTCTTGCTAAGGGGCGACCGTGTTAACAGCTGCACCACTGCACAGTCCCAGTCAGTGTGTGTACCATTATGAGTGGCTACCTTGCTGTGGTACAGAGGCTTGCCATAATACAACATTGGTACTAAATACCAATCAGTGTGTACCCTGACATTTCAAGTCTTTTTAATGGTCTCAATGTAGTAACACTACACAGTGATTAAGTGGTGCTGCATGTGCTCTATAGGGAAGGGGGCATGACTAGGGTTACCACCTGTCCCACTTTGCGAGGGACAGTCCCTCTTTGGGCAGTTGTGTCCTGCTAAAAAAGTGTAAAAATGGGAATTGTCCTGAGATTTTAGGACAAAATTGTTTCCTATATTTTATGCAATACTTGCATAAAACAGTTATTCTGTATCTGAAACACCTACATGTTATAAAAAACTGAATAAGCAACTAAAATGCTACAAGAATTACCTTTTATTTAGACAAAAAAGGGAAGTTCCGTCCTTTGTACTGGCCGTTGGTATGTTTTGGCCTACAAAATCTGATGTTTGTACCAAAAATGTCCCACTTTGGGCATTTAAAAAGGTGGCAACCCTAGGCATGACGGCAATATGGTCACATTTTTTGTATTCTCCTGGGTAGGGCCCCCAACTTGAAACTTGCTGGGAGCCCCCAAAATGCTAGCACCAGCCCTGATTATTGCTAATACTTATTAACTGTAAGTCACTACCCTTTCTCTAAATGCCATCAGTTTTGAAAGGATTACGAAGGACAGAAGTTAAATTTTGAGTCAAAAATCAGAGACAGTCAAGAGATAGGACAACAGGTTTGAAAAAAAAACCTCTCTTTTCCCGTCGTCGCACTTTGACGTTTACTAGTTTTGATTTCTCCCAGGCCACCGTACTAAACACGTAGTGGGCTATAGTTTGTGATTGGACCATTTCAATAGTCGCGGGCTACTTGAATAGCAAGACTAAGTCAGTTTGTAAAATAACTGCAGGAGTATTACAGAAAAGAATTTAGCTAACAGGAAACGGAGTTGTTTTTAAGAACTTTAACTGGAGTGACAGGTTATAATTTATACGAGAAGCTAGGTGAAACATGCAGCAAATGCATCGCCCTTAGTTGTTGCACCTTTTCAAGTTGTCCCAAGTTGCAATACTTCGTAATACGTTGATTGCCGAAAGACTTTTATCAATTTGCTGTTTTGTTTACTATTTCTGTTTATTTGATTTAGCCTTTTATAGCCTCCAGCCTGTCTATTTTTAAGCTGACGTTTTTAACTTCAATATTGCTAGTAAGTTTTATTTTGGGGACGCTTTAAGGGTCTGTATTGGAGATGCACCGAAGTCACGATGGTGGTGCTGCCAGAGCTGTTAATCGGGAAAATGTCTTGCCTGCCGCTTCCCAAGCGAGTCGTAAATATCAGGAAGAGAACCAGGAGAATGTTAACCCACACCTTAAGGCATCTGCAGCCCAACATCGGACAGTTTTAGGGGTTCTCAATAATAACCAGGGCAACAAAACACGGTCTCAACGCCCGTCAAAGCAGGTTCGTGTGATATTGCTAAACCTTTTTGTAGTTTGTAATTTGAAGCAGCGTAACAATAAACACGTTTGTGTGTTTGCATTGGTAAGCTCATTTTGACCCAGTGCGTCTTTTTTGTAATTTATCAATGTTGTGACTTTTTTTTTAGTAAGTGTATGGCTTAATCGGTTAACTATTTGAAAGCAATATGCCTTTTTCATTCTCTGTGGCCAGCCTTTTTATGCTGTACTTGACAGCAAGTGTGCATTCACTCTTCCATGTAGCCGACTTTGTTGTGGCCAGTTAGTACATAACTGTTAGCCCTTTTGAAAGTTGCGAGACTTACAAAGTAAACGTGCCTTCCTGAGGCCCACTATTGTGGCTAGTTTCCTTAGAGTAACAATTTTGTATAGTGCCTTCATTTGATAGCTTGTTTTAACAAAATTGTATGGGTTTGTATGCTACTGAAACTTGGTAAATTCTCTAGTAATGGGTCTGTTAAATAAATTGACATTGCACTTGTCAAAGTGTCACTTAATGTGAGTGTTATGTCGAAAGTGCAAGCTTGTGCAAAAAAGACTTAAATGTTACATTCGGGCATTAGTTGAGCTTAATTAGACATGGTCTTTCTGGAGCCTGTACTGCTTTTTTTTTTCCTTCTTACCACTGCACCTTCAATTTACTTGATGCTATTTTATTATATAAGCAGATCCTGTTCTGTGATAAAGGCCTCCTTCAGAGTTTAGCTTTGTAGTCTCATTTTCTTCCAGGCTTTAAAATTAACTGCTAGTACAATTCCTTTGTTTTCGAATACAGTAGCATTTGACTGTATCTTCAACAAAGATCAAATTAAGATCTCTTATTGCTTGGGTGTATTGTATGATGCTTTGAATTTTAATCACAGGCTGGGCTGCCTTAGCAAGGCAGACAGTTCTTACCGTCACACACGCACACAGTTTGGGACTGTCATTTAGTTGCTGTCCTTTTCTCAAGTCAGAAAACTAGGCTTATACCTACATTGTGTGTGTGTCTCAAAAGTTTGTCTTGACACCTAAAGTGGAAATTGTCAACTGATATGACCCTGTCCCATCAGGCTATGTGTTCATGTTTAATGGACTTTGTAAAATCACTTAAGAAATCTACATATTGTGATTGGCCTTTTGCTTAAATGATTCTGTTCTAATTCTAGTGCATTGTACTTCTGTATATAATGTATAATAGTGTTATGTATTCACTCTGGTAAGTGCTAGTCATAAGTGACATTACATGATTTGTTGCCATGGTGGCTTACAAAATCAGATTTTTTTCTGTAATTGCATATCTGTAGAATGATTAAGTGGGGGCATTTCAGTTTGCAGAACACTTGTCTGTAGAACCATACTTTACACTATACTTGTGTAATAGTATTGTCTAGTCCCATGTTGGAATAGCCTGAGGGTTGTAGTGATCAAATTGCCCTAAATTAATGAAGCTATCTATTGTGGACATCCTGAAAAACTGGAATGTTTAGTTGTAATCTTTGTACAGTAGTAGTCCTGACAACCTATCCAACCTTGCAGGCTGTGGCTTTACTTGGTTTAAAAAAAACTTTACAACTCTCTTTTTTAAAATGCTTGGTGAAAGTGTTTGTTTTGCAGGACAGTGGGATCTTAATAGGTAAAATCAGGTACTCAAATGAGCCAGTGCATCCTAGCAACTGAAGAGTTGTTCAGTGGCAAGATCTAAGATCTTCAGCTCCAGGATTCAATCCTGACTTGAAGTGTGTTTTGTGCTGCCTCCAACCCCTCCCCCGCCTACAGTATGTACATGGGGGGGGGGGGGGGGGGCTTGGCTGGCTACTTCAGTTCCTTTCCATCTTCTGTAAGTGCGTTTTACTTTGTGGTCTAAATAGTAGCTAAAAGGGATAGGGCTAGCTCATTTACTTTCTTAAATCTTAGTAATCCACAGACTGGTGTTTATACCTGGGGTCGGTGTTGGCCTCCCCTAATGTTTTCTGTATATTTCTCAGAAGTTTGGGTAAAAACTAAATGGTTGTGGCTGACTGTTTGCTGATGACTTCAAACCAGGTGCAATCATTGAATCCCCAAATGTTGGTACTCTCCAGGAAGGGGTCTCACACAGTGGTGTATAGTCGGTCTCAAACTGAATGCAAAGAAATGCATCCATTATTCCCTTCGGCACAATGCCCCTTCATACTCTCAATTCAATAACAGTACCTTTTAAGTACCCATGAAATGGTAAAGGACTTGGGATCACAGGTTGACTGAGCTTCATTTCAACCACCACATGTCTACTGTTGTAAGGAAAGCTTTCTATGTAGCTCGCTCAATTAGTAAAGGCATTGACTTGAGAGCAAAAGTTACCCCCCCCCCCGTACTTTGCACTTATCCGGCCCATAATTGAGTACAACACCCCATTTGGTATGTACCATACTAAGGACTTACAGCAACTGGAGAGATCTCAAGAGGTTTCTAACAAAGATCAAGGGCCTCCCTCATATGCCTTACACAGACTGAATAAAATTCCTGCCACTATACTTTCTCACAGACTTCTTAGGGGAGACTTATGCCTGGCCTAGAGAAATCAAAGACCCAAACCTAATTAACTTGCATATCTGTAAATCAAATGGGTCTAGAGCTACTCCTTCCAGGAACTAAAATCTCTCCCCTCCAGCATTTGCTATTTTAGTCGCTGGCCAAATTCTCCCAGCAACTGCCACATCTTTGGAACAGGCTTAACTGTTCATGTGAAACAGAGCACCTCTGACACTGATCAAGAAGAACCTGGATGAGTGGCTGGGCATTGTAAAGTATTACCAGGGATGGTGCCCACAACCCTCCTGGAAATGGGCAGTCATCACTAAATGCAGTCTTTGGTATTGACTAGTACTTCTATGGTGTTACATTGGGTTGAAATGGCTAGGCTTAAAATGACCTCTGGGTCTAACTTAGAAATCTCCTTTGGTTCTATGGATTGTGTGAACAGTTTCAAAGTACCTCCTGTCTGTCTTGGGAGATCTGCCACTTTCTCGTTTTGAATTTGCATTAACAAGCCCTACCCTTCTGTTGCATCTTAGGATGATAAGCCTCTGTAGTCTGTGAATGCCATAATTGACCAATAATAAATTACAGAAGACCACTTTCAAGTATTTGATACCTATAGCCAGAAATAAACTAAAAAAAGAGTGTCCTGTCTCAGAGCAAGCAGTGATCAGTTCATAGCTAGATATTAGGCTGGATGCCATTGTAGATAATTTTAAGCCTAGCCTATTCTTTTTGGTGCTTGAATTAATCTGATACTCATTGGTGTAATATATCTGTAGGATCTTACTATAGATAACTTGAGGGGTATCCATGCATTGGATAAAAGTTGGGGGCTGCTTCTGGCTATTTGTAATTCAGGGGGCAGTCCATGGTAATTGGTTGTGTTCTAACTTAAAATTACCTGAAGGGGGGTAATGGTATTTTCAGAACTGATCCTTCAATTCTGGAAAGTCTGTTAATTTTAGTTTCCCTTTTCTTGCTAGTCTTAAACATTATAATCCAGTTCTTCATAGTGCTTTTAATTACATTTTTGAAAAACTATATCTCATTTAGTCTGATGCATCTGAGCATTCAGAACAGTCAAAATGACTAAACTCTCAAACACTTGAGTTTCTGAACCCAGAGGGATGAAGTGGCTATGAGGTGTTGCAAGTCCCTATTGCGTTTCTGGTTATAATGGGGAGGATGCACAAGAGGTTTGGACAAACCTTGTGTAGGATTTTCTTGGGCCTAAAATGTTAAATGATTAGTATAAAATGATGCAAGAGCTAGGGGAGAAATTCTTGTGTTTTGAGCTGTCCAGCACAAATGCTGAGATTGTTTACTTTAGACAACCCCATCCTGGTTTTGTGCAGGTGTGGGCAGTGTCAGCTTGATATTCTGATGGGGCTCTGTTAGTTGAGGTTCTGTTAAAGGTTTCACTTTGGGAGGTGTAAGTATTGGGCACACCTTGAATATCTCTAGAGGAGATGTGCAGGTACAATTTTCTAGTGGCACTGGACATTGGCTTCCAATCAGCTTAATCATTCACCTTCATTGGGAAAGGATACTTAGACCCCCATAAGGGCAGCTTGCATTTTTCTGTGCACGACCATTGCTTTGCAGCAGGGAGGGAGGTGCAGTGGGGGTGCTCACGGAGCATGATTGAAGCAACCCTGCACCCCCTCCAGAACAAGAGCAGTATTTCCATTCTCAGTTTGTGCCACTCGGTGTGTTCTCCTGTATTCATACTGACTAGTTCAGTTGGATCTTAATGTCCTGCAGGCTACTTTAATGAGGAAAGTCTATCAGCTATTCAGAACAAGGGTTCATAGCCTAGTACCTACTGGCCTATCTGCCCAAGTGCCTACGTAAGCCTAGCAGACGAGGTTCCCTGGCTTACGCCACCCAAGAAAGTTGTGCCACTGTCAAGCAGACACACAGAAGTGATCCCTGGTGTGTATTTCAGATTTCCCATCCACTCATCAAGATTTTTCTTTAGGAGTGCTAATGAACTTTGCTTGACATAGATGGGTAGCCTGTTCCAGAGTATGGGAAGTCTGGGATGGGAATCTCCCTCCAGCGTGTGACAAGGTTTAGGTCCCTAGAGCATGTAGCTCTGAGGGATTGGGATTTCTTTAGGTGTAGCATGTCTAACAGCTCTGGGTATGACACTGCTTTATAGGTTGGGCAGAGATCACTTCGGAGTGGGTGAGATGCTGCAGAGTAAAGATGGATTTTTTTGAGGTTGTTGGTGTAGGGCATTTGTTTGAGGCCAGTAATCCTCTTTGTGAGGTACTTCTGTGGCCTTTCCAGCTGCTGCAGATGTTTTGTGAGGTACATTCCAAAAGGTGCGTTGTACTCTATTTGGTCTTTGTGTCGAGTAGAGGGGAACAATGACCCCTTTTTCCCCTGGATGAGAGCCCTTTTATAATGAGGTGTGCCACGTAGGACTTCCGACTACTGTGACGATGTGACTATCAAAGGGGCGACTACTGTCCACCTGCGTCCCAAGGTCTCCTCAAACATTTGGTGTTAAGTAGATTGCTGCCTATGGTAGTTCATAGGTACAAAGTTTTTACCAAAGGGGATGACACTGTACTTTTTGGCATTGAGCTTGAGGCCATGGTTCTGACACCAGGCATCTCTCGGCGAGGCCCTTCTGTAGGATGTCCACATGATTTGGGGACTTGACTATGGCTCCTAGTTTGCAGTCATCTGCGAACTTCGTTCGCCAGAGGCCTTCTGTGTTGGCCTGTACTTAAGTAGATACCAAACAGGAGAGGTCCCAGGATGGAACCCTGTGGTACTCCACTTGTCACTGTTTTGAGGTCAGATTTGGAGTCTGCAACTTTTACAGTGTGGGTTCTGTCAGTGAGCCAGTTGGCAACCCATCTTGTGACGTAGGGATTTATACGTAGTTTAGTGAGTTTAGCTATAATTCCAGAATGGGAGATGGTGTTGAAAGCCTTGGTGCAGTCAAGATAGGCTGTTTGAACCACCTTACCCTCATCTACGGCTTTGGTGACTGCTTCAAAGTCCTATCAGGTTCAGGAGACATGATCTGCCTTTCACAAACCTGAACTGGGTGGGATTCAGAGTTTGGAGGTTATCAATGTCTGAGTTCCATGGCCTTGCAGACCAGGCTCGTCAGGCTAATAGGTCAATAATTCCTGGGATCAGTGGTGGCTCCCCCTTTGTGGAGTGGGATAACTATTGCTGTGCGCCATTCAGTGGGCACAAAGCCTGATGCAATTATTGAACATGGTGCTTAAGTGGGGAGCCAGTTCGTGTAAAACACAGCCTGGGATGTCTAGTCCTATGGATGCTGTGTGTGTTTGGCTTTAGTGTGCGCAGCTTTTACCTGCATAGTTGCGATTACAGGGACTCTGCATTATTCCTTTTATAGCATTCTTCCTTTATAGATATGGGCCCTTTAGGGGGTGGGGAGGTAAAGTTAGCTGCCAGGGTGTTGGCAATATCAGTTGGTTCTGAAATTTTCATGTCATGCTGTAACTCGGAGCAGATCTGGGTGTGTTGCCATAGAGATTCTTCACATATCTATGGAATGCTTTGTGGTTGTCCTTAGAATTAGTGGTGATTTTGTTTTCGTAGCTAGCTTTGGTGGATGTTATAAAGGGATCTCTGCTTCTTACTGAGGCTGACCAGGGAGCTCCTCCACTCATGGGATTTTACTCTTTTGCAACAGTTTCTTCCTTCTGTTGTACAGTTTTGTTTATGGCAGGGGACCACCAGATTGGCTTCCTTTTTTTTGGAGTTACAAAGTGTGGGTCAGATGATAATGCACAGCTACTTTTGTGGCTTGCAAAGCTTTTATGGGTTTTTGTTAGCTGTTTCAATTAAGCTATTGCAGCCTGGAGCTCTAAATACAGCTTGTGTGGATTGGTATATTGCTCTAATTTTCTGTAGAATTTTTTTTTTACTGTAATTGTTTTTGTGCATGTATAACTTTCCTATGCTTGACTTGTTCGTTTTCAGATAGGTGCACCACTACTAGAGGGTTTGATGTCTGTGGTGGCTTTGAATGCAAGTACTGTCTTTCTAAACTAGTACTCTAGTAGTACTAGCTGTAAGCTGCAACCATTTTAGTTTGAATGGTGGGAAGTTGGACTAACCTTATGCAGGTAAAAGGGTAGTTTCCGTATTTTGTAGAGAAACTTAAATGGAAGTATTATGGACTGACTGCATGCTTCTGTACTGCCTGTGTCCATAACTACTTGACTAGTTTAGGTACCATTACCACTGCAACATACCTTAAATTCAATTTAAGTCTTGAAATGGAAGCTACTTGACCCCACTGAAGTTTTTCTGTACTCCTAACTTTCTGCTTCAAAGGTTTGTTTACTTCTCTGTCTGGGTTCTTATCCTGCCTGGTTTAAAAGATCAGAGAGCTCCTCTGTCTCCAGGTAGTTCAAGGAGGTACGTCTCTGGTCATTCACAAAACATGGACAATGACAGTTATAGTTGTACTTAAATGCACTCACTCAGTTAACTCAAACATGTGGTGGATCCTGGTACAGACAGCTGACAGTAACTCTCCTTTAGCCTGGTGAGTGGAACATCAGTGTGCCTGACTGTAGTCACCTGTGACTAGTGTTTGGTACGTTATGTTTTATGGGCTGTGAGTGGCACACGAGTTTGTGGGCTGTCATTTGGATTTTGTTGGGGGGGTGGTGGTTTGTTTCTGCTTAAGAGGTCTCTCTTGCTTGAGCAGATTTTTATTGGGAGCCTCCGAATGTAGGTGTTTGTGTGCTTTGGTGTAGGTTTTGAATGACTTGTGGTGTGGTGCACGTGTTTACCTTCTCTTGACTGTCTAGTCCAGTCTTGGGTGAAGAGCTTTGCTTCCAATTTGGCTACAAGTGCATCTCTCGCAGGTTGTAGTGTTGGTTGGTAGGAGAGGGTTGTCTGTACATGAGGCCATTGCTGCATTGCCTCCAAGATGCCCAGATTCATCAGGTAGAAAGGACCAGGAGCTGACCTTTAGACATGCCTGGATAGGTGCTTAAGTACTAAAACCTGTTCTCTACCCAAGTGAGGAAAGTTGAGTACTGTAGTAATTTGTAGCTTATTCAGTGCTTACAGTGAATTCTGAAGTGCTGAGCTCAGATTTGAGTGCAAAAACAAAAAAAAAAAAAAAAAAAAAACTGGCTAGTTTTAAGGGAAAATTTGAAGAGTTAAACTTTATGGCACCGGGAATAGTTTAACCCTAGCTAAGTGGCAATGCATAGTGCGTTTTTTAACACAACACTAGCAAATGAGCAAACTGATATTAACAAATTAACCAATAAAAAGCTAAAAATTGAGCCCTGTTCCAGCAGTCTTTGATCAGACCAGTTCTAACTGCACACTCCTACCACTGGGTGCAGGGGAACCTTCTCCAAAAAAGAAGGCCTGGATTAGTGCTCAAAGTTATGCAGACAAAGCTAGATTCAGCAGGCCTGAATATAGTCTATGCTACAGCAAACAAGATGCACCAATGTCAGAAACTGGTCAAATAAGCAGGCAGAATAAATCTTTAACCAGAAATTCCCAGCTCAGAAGGGGAGAATTTAGCCTCTCCTCCCATAAGTGTGCAGACCACAAACCTTAATGTAAAATTATTGGCCTGAAGCCCGTGCTTAAACCAGAACTAATATTCTTTGAGAACACACTGAGCCTTCAATCGGTAATTCCCAACTTGGAAGGATGCAAGCTACCTATCCTGGTACAACAGTGCAGATCACAAACCTTAATGTAAAACTGGTCTGAAGCCCAAGTGCTTAAACCAAAAGTCTTGGAATAAGTTACAATTTAATCAGGCTACTACCAAGCAGTAATAAATGCAGTTGAGTATTTTTTTTAAGAGGCAAATGCAAAATAAAGTAGAAGAAACGTACAGTAAAAACAGATAAAGTGCACTTTTTCTTTTAAAGTGCAAGGAGAGCCAAACGACTGGGAGCACTACTCAAGCCCCAGCACCTTAGCCCAAAGGTTCCTGGAAATTATAAACTCAAATGCTATGTAACTAGTCACCACTCCCACAAGAGGGGACAACATACTAGACCTGATCATTACCAACATGGGGACTCTATGCTCCACCAGAAGTATATCCCTCATTGGTAAGATCAGACCATAAATTTCACTGGATGTCCACATCCTGACCCCAGCCCAGAAAACCAGAGTGAAAAACTTCTCAAAAGCGAACTTCTCACTTCTCAAAACCGAAGTGGAATCCTTCAAGGCCGCAGGGCCAGTGGAAACTACGGCCCAAACTGCAGAATCCTATATAAACGCATTCTACAGACATCTCCAGGAATGCATGGATCATGCTATCCCAAACAAAACCAAGACCCAATCATCCAAAGGCAGGCGTCCAATCTGGTGGACCCCTGCCATAAACTGTACAACAGAAGGAGGAAGCTACTACATGATAGAGCAAAATCCCTAATAGGGAAGGCATCTCTGATCAGTACTAGCAAAAAAATTACGATCCCTCGTAAAATCCTCCAAGGCCAGCTTCGCGAGAAAAATTGCACAGGACACCAAAGACAATCATAACGCTTTTCAGTTATGTTAGAAACCTGGGATGCAACTCCCAGACTTGTTCTGAGTTGATTCTAAACGACAAAAAATACACTGAACCCACAGACATCGCCAATATCCTGGCAGGTGCACTGCAAACCCCCCCCCCCCCCAAAGAGCAAGTATCTATCCCGGCAGAGGGCTGCCTCCCAAACATCTCTGATGCTCAGGTGAAGGCTGCCCTCTCCAAAGCAAAAAACACTGCTTCCATGGGACCAGATGGCGTCCCAGGTTGCGTCCTACATGAACTCCAAGAGGAACTAATCCCTCAAATAAAACGGCTATACAATCTCAGCCTCACTACAGGATATGTGCCCACAGAATGGTGTACAGCAACAGTGGTCCCACTCCACAAAGGTGGAGCCTCTGCGGACCCTGGAAACTACTCACCCCATAAGCCTGACTAGCTTAGTCTGCAAGGCTATGGAGAGGATCATCATGGAGCTCATAAACAAAGACATTGGGGACCTACAGACACTTGATCCTACCCAGTTCGGCTTTGTCAAGGGCAGATCCTGCCTTTTGAACTTGGTTGACTTCTTCGAAACAGTCACCAAAGATGAAGGGAAGGTAGTCCACACAGCCTATCTGGACCTTGCAAAGGCATTTGACACAATACCCCACTCGGGCATCATAGATGAGCTATCCAGCTTAAATATAAACCCCTATGTCACAAGATGGGCCGCAAACTGGCTCAAAGACAGAACCCACAGAGTGAGAGTTGCTGGAGCCATGTCTGACTCTAAACCGGTCACAAGTGTGTCTCACAGGGTTCTGTCCTGGGACCACTCTTGTTCGGTATATACTTTTCTGAGGTACAGGCAAACGTGGGAGGACTATGGCTCACCAAGTTCGCAGACTACTGCAAACTGGGCGCCATAATCAACTCTCCAGCTGACGCAAACATCCTTCAAAAAGGTCTGACAGAACTGGTGCCAGCGCCATGGTTTAAAGCTAAATGCCCAAAAATGTATAGTCATACCCTTGGCGCAAAAACAATGTGCCCACAAATTACCACATAGGCGGAAACCCATTAAGTACAGAGAAAGTTATTAGGGACCTGGGGACCCAAGTTGATAGCAATCTCTCCTTTTGAAAACCACATTGCCAAAGTGGTTAGAAAGACCTTCTACATAGCCCACCTCATCACGAAGGGTTTCACATCTAGATCGAGAGGTAATCGTGCCCCTTTATTCATCCCTCATCAGGCCCATCCTAGAATACAATGCCCCTTTTGGGATGTACCTTACCCGACACCTGCAGCAATTAGAAAGACCCCAAAAGTATCTCACCAAGAGGATCAAGGGTCTGAAACAGATGCCATATGCTGCTCTGTTAAAAAAAACTCCAGCTCTACTCTGTTGCATGCCGCCTACTTCGAGGCGATCTATGCCTGACATACAAAGCTATGTCAAATCCAGAATTAATGGACATGCTTCACCTCAGTAAATCTAAATCCCTTGGAGCCACACGTTCGAGGGACTCTAACCTCAGCACAGAAATAAATAGAACTTGCTGGAGGGACAGGTTCATAACCCAGAGGCTCCCTTTGCTCTGGAATAGAATTCCAATTCATGTGAGGCAGAGCACCTCACTGAATCTCTTCAAGAAGAATCTCGATAGGTGGATGGGGGATCGTAGGTTTGTCCCAGGGATTACTCCCATGTCACTATTAGACAGAGGCACTGTAAACTAAACCTTAAAAAGGGCACAGTATACTCAAATCAAGGGGTGGCGTAAGCCATACAGAATCGGGCTAGGCTTATAATTGCCCCAGGGCAGATAGCCTAGTATGAACCTATGAGAGGAAGGAGCAGAAGATAATTCAAAGATAAGAACCTAAGTGGGTTGGCCTTAAAATGTTTTCTGTTCTCTGTATTAAGTAAGAGTGAACACTAGACTGGGAGGGGTGTCCCAGATCAAATTTACAGTAGGGGTGGGCAACTGCAGTCACCAACTATAACACCACCACAAGAATAGGTTGGAAGGGAAAAACTGTTTCAGGACAGATGAGAAAAAAACTATGCCAGAAAATATATTAAATTTTGTCAGGCAAAATTAAGACAATGCAGAACTCGAAGGTAAAAATGCCAAGAAATATACTTGTCAATCCACGCTCAGTTTCCTGATTGAGAATCACACTTCAGCCAGAACACCAGGAGTTTCCAACAGTCTTGAAATGTCAGTGGCCTTACTGATTAATACAAGAGTGAACTATATTAAATGTAGAGTGCAAATGAGTTACAGGGTACTCACTTGAGGAGAACTGAATGTGAATTTCCTAAAAGATTTTAGGATGGTTACTGAGCAGACTATCTGGGGCAAAGAAAAACCGGAGTACTTTAACTGTAAGATACTATCCAATAGTGATGGATAAAACAATGGCAGATTTGTAGTGCTATCCAGTAGTGATGGATAAGAAAAAATGTCAGACTTGTAGTGCAATGAGGTTGCTGGCAAGGTAGGATTACACTGGCATTTATCTGTATAAAGCAGAGAAATATGGAAATCAAAAGACAATCGAAATATTTATCAAAGAATTAAATATGCCAAGGTTAGGGGTAGATGAGGCTCCATTACTGTTACAGTAGGAGGAGATAAAATACAAGAAAGTCCCCAGGAATATATGGTATTCCTGTGGCAGTTTGGAAGCTAGGAAGGGGAAAAACAAATCTGAAAGCTTTTAACAGTATATTAAGAGAAGTATTAACATCTTGGAAGAAAGCAGTGGCACCTGTAATACACAGAGGGTAAAAACATCAGCTCCAGCTTCATAAGGCCCATTTCAATACTAACCAATGAAAGTGTTCATGTCTGACTAAAAGAATGATCCATAACAATTGGCATTACTTTTGTCAATGTGGTTTTCTGGAGGGGAGGCGAACATTTAACACAACATTGATCCAGAGGGAAGCAGAATGGAAGAAAATGGCATTGTTGGTGGGTCTTCGTGTAGAGTAAGCTGGGACTTTATGAGCAGGACAATGGAAGCATTTGCAAGTCCTGAAATTTTATTTTGCATTTGACTGGGGTAGTCCAACTGGATACATGTCCATTTTCAGCAGAGACCCAGGGAGAAAAGCTTCAACATATCGAAAATTATTTCATTTATACACCAGTACAGTTTGCAAATTCATTTCGGTATTACAGTACATTGAAAAGATAGACCTATAATATCGCTTGTTGCATAAACAGTTCAGACTAACAGCAAGACCCAGTCTGAGTGACATGAGTCTTAACATGTGGCATTGGGATAGAAGTTAGTCAGGGTTAGAGCAAGGACGTAGGGATAGAAGTTAGTCAGGGTTAGAGCAAGGACGTAATGTGAAGTACTGTTTAAGGCTATTTTTGAATTGGGTTATGGATGGAACTGACAAGTTCAGTAGGAAGATGGTTCCAAGTTTTGCCAACTGAGTTGGCGAACAGTCACCAGCTGTTGGTTTTGACTGTACGCTCATCCAAAAGGCTACTAGTACAAAGTCTTAAGGTTACTATAGGTTTTTAAGTACAAGGCGTGTTCTCTGGTTGGTATAGAATCTTGTGTACGACTATTTGGTTGTACTGGATTAGGCTAAGCAGTTCAAGCCATCCTAGTTTTAAGTTTTGACAGTGCTGTGTACTGTAAGCTGCTCCAGTGGCAATTCTAACAATGTTATAGCAGCTTGATAGTTTGAGGTCAGTTTTACTCAGGTTTGTGAATAAAGAGGAGGCATAAAGGAGGGTGGAGAGTAATGTGTGCGGGCAATAACAGTCCTGGATAGTGGGGTTAGGAAGGCTTTAATCCTGTATAGTGAGCAAAGTTTTTTTTTTTTTTTTTTTTTTTTTTTAACCGTTTTAATAGATTAATGTCAAAGTCCAACATAATACTGTTGCACCTAAAAGTTTAGTAGAGGAATCTGGTGAAATAATGGTGCCGTTGTTAGACTTGATAGTAAAGGATGGAAAGGAGGACCTGTGGGTGGGGGAGAACAGCATATTTGTTTTGTTGGGATTTAATGAGTCACTGAATTTAAGAAACAAGTTAACTGTACTAAAGGCATTTTGGGTTGGTTTGCAGATCAAGGGGGGAGGTGACTGAGCAAAGTGGAATCGTCTGCATATTGGATGCAGGTTGCATGTGGATTGACTGTATACAGGTCATTGATAGAGGAAAAATAGAAGGGGTCCTAATATAGAGCCTTGGAACTAGTGTGACTGGTAGAAGGGTAGATACTTTGTTCTGTCATGGGACTGCCTGTTGTCTACCACTCTGGAACCATTGGATAGTCTGGTTGTCTAGGGAGAAGGTTCTTTGGATTTGAGTAGCTGGTGGTTTACCATGTCAAATGCTTTAGAGAGATCAATAACTATGGCCAAGGAAAAAATGTTGTGGTTTTGGTTTGACTGAGGAGAGGAGGGATTAGATGGTCTCAGTAAGGAAGCTATTAAAGTTATTGGTGATGACTTCTATGCATTTCTGGTTGGAATCTGAGTGGGTAGAGTGGTGGATTGTCCTGGGTGAAGTTTACCTGCCCAAAACATTTTGAGGCTGTTTTTGGTGTGCTTGTAGTTGGTAGCAAGGTTTTTTCCATCTACCATAACGGATCTGTCATTCCTTAGTTGTCTAAGTTGATCTAAAGGGGTTTTTATGGTACACCATTTGGCCCAACGTTGTTTCCAAGTAAGATTTTTGTCTTTTCTTTTGAAATCCATGGGGCTACTTTTGTTTTGGTTCCAATAGTATGAGATGGTGTGTGGCAGTCAAGGATGGCTAGTAACTTAAAATATTTTACCACTTCCTCCAGTGACAGTTTAGAACTGACCAGTCACACTTTTTTAAAGCTAAGTTTGGAGCTTGGGTTAGTTTTTTTATTCCTTGTTTTGCAAGTGGGTTTGAGTGTTAGCCTTGTGCCTAATTATGAAGGTGAGAGAGTGCAGGGTAGGGCTCCTGCCTTGTACATATGAGGATGACTTGAGTATCCAGTCTAGGGTGCTTTTTTATTGGGTTTACTGATCTGGTGGGGGAGGATATAATCGGAGTAAAGCTGTATAGGTTTGCATGGCTAGTAAGGTGTTCAGAGGAACAGGTGTTCCAATCGATGTTTGAAGTCACCAAGAACAATGGTTTCTTGGGGGTAGAGGATATATTAAAATTGGTTGCCAACTAAGTGTCTACCTGTGGGAATATAAACATGCACATTTGAATTTGTTGTAGTTTAGTAACAAGACTTTCGGCATTATCTGCTTGGGGTGGTTGTGTAGAATCAGTGGTCACCTGCAGCGTACGTTTAAACTACTACCTCCCTCGTTTTGTGGTAAAGTCTTGGTATATTATAACCTGGAGGTATTACCACATTGTCTGTAGCTGATGGCTTTGGCCGGGTTTTGGTAAGACATAATATATTTGGAGAAGATGTGAGGGATTTGAGGTGAGGATTTATCTGAATTTCCGCTTGCATGGCGGAACCAGGCAGGGGGTGCCCTTTTCCCCTTTTATTTGCATTATATTTAGAGCCATTGGCAAAGGGACTCTGAAATCCAAGGATGTAATTGGTACAGTCGTCAAGAAAAGCTGGCACTATTTGCAGATATTTTATTCCTGAGAGGCAAAGATGTGTTATGGAGCATTTTGAGATTGCTTCAGATTTTCAGGTTAAGGTTAATGAAGCTAAAAGGCAATAGTGGTAAAATATGTACCCACATGTGAGTTGGTTCATCACCATCCACTGGGGGCATGGTAAAATGCAGTGTTTGGATTGCAAGATGCAATCAGTGTTGTACACAGGTCAGGCATATCTACCATAGACGTTGTGGATAGTGAAGAGCTCAAAGATTTTTCTTTGAGGGGATCATGACAAGAGTGAAGTGGGATACTGTTCCAGTAGAACCGGGCAGATTGGGATTACCTGATTTGAAGGGGCATTTCAGAGCTACACAGGTAATGCCTCCTATACATAGCAAAAGTAGCAAACTATATAAAATTCAAAGTGGAAAGGGGTGATGAAACCGGGGGATAGCTCAAATGAGACTGGGATTTTGATGCTGGCCTTTTAAGGTAAATACCAATCATTCAGAACTTTATCCACAAAGTAGCAGAAAGTTTAAGAATTAGGCCAACACAGGAATGCAGAAAGGAGATTCTTCTGATAGGAATGATTGCAATTAGGGATATAGATCCTAGGCAAGAGGGGGGGCTGGAATTGGAGAAAACTGGCAAAGTAACCCAAGGAATAGAGAAGGCAATCTGAGTACAGGCAGAAGTGGTGGTGGGGGACTAAAGACCAGCACTGGTAGAGGTTTTAGTAGAATCTAGTACAGAAGCTGCCATTAAAGGAATTGAGTATATAGAATATTGCACAACTAAAACGGGAGGTTAGAAAGGATTGGGAAGTCTTTGAATTGCTTACCAATGTGAGGATAAGTTTCCCAAATATAACAATTTAGATTTAGGGTTTTTGCTTGGAAAAGTTTACATGTTTATTATACCCAAAGTAGACTCCAGAGAACTTTTCTTTGGGTAGACAGCAAATGGAGGTGACTGGAAAGAAGTAATTGGGAACATACTTTCTTTGAGTGCAGTGAGTTGGCAGACTTAAGTATCCATTGCAGGATGCACTGTCAGATGCTGGGTGGGCAAATTGGTATGGGGAGGATTTTTGAGGTCCGATGCAGAATCTGAATTGCGTAAACATGGTAAGGCCTTGCTGCATGTAATTATGGTGGTTGCAAAAAAACAGTTACTGGAAAATGGATATCTGTCAGCTATGCTAGAAGTTGTGAATATAGTAAGATAAAACTGGAAAGTATAGGAGCAAACTCTAGGAAAATGATTTGTGGGAATAATGCATACAGTGGAGGAATTCTATTTAAAAGAAGGCAGAACTTGGAATGAGCTATGCAACTGAAAGATTGGTTAGAGAAGTGATGAACCATACTGAATACTCCCAGTTGGAATCCTTGCAACTAAGATTGTCTGTGGCTTGTGATTGCCTGTGGCAAGTGATTTAATAAAGGTGTTTTAAAAAGGGCAGAATTGAATTTATGGAATGTTTAGGTTATATGCTATAGCAATATGAAGGGTTTGTAAACATAACTGTAATTTGCCTAGGGTAAAGGTGTGGTTAAAGTCATTCTGTAAGGAATGACTTCTGTCTAGACACTGTTAGAGCTATTGTCTGCTTGCCTGCTTCCAACAAAGTTGACCAGTCAAGGGTCTGTTATCTAGTGCATCTGTAATGCTAGCCAACCAAGTGTTTTTGAATGTCTTTCAATAAAACCTGTTTTTCCTTGTAACCACAACCTGGTCTCCATCTAAAGATCCTTTGGTATATCCAGAGGAGGCTTCAGTACAGTAACTTTTTTACTATTTTGTTATTGACAAGACTCTCTTCCTACTAGTATGGCTTTGATAGTGATTGGTGTTTGCTGTTTGTAATTACTATACTGCTGGAACATTCTCACCAGTCAACCAGTGAATTTTTTTGCTTAATTGAACACTTGGTAAACAAATGTGAAACTTGGTTGTTGGGAATTGTTGCTCCTTAATATTAAATGGAAACCTGAGATGCTGTGCATTATTTTTTTACTACATTAATATGTTTTAGGGCTTCACTATAAGATCTGCCTTTTACCTGATTTTCTTTTGGTAATGTTTTGAACTTGTGTGCAGAACACAATGGCCTCTACACTTCCTTTGATCAGAAATAAAAGCTTCTGCCAGCTTTGTTTGTGACTTATGGTGGCTACATTGCTGTCAAGCAGCTAAAGCGGTGATCTCAAATTTAGCAGTGCACTAGAAACTGGGATGAGAACTGCAATCTTGTCACTCTTGTGTAACACCCTGATACTGCCTGAAAGCTTTAAAGTCCATCTTCAAAAGGGTAAAAGACCTAAAGTACAGGTCCTGATTGCTTCAATTATTCCTTTACTGCCACAGTGCCATTTTACTTTTGCTCGTGGTTTGTGCTGAGCTTCTGCTCAATTTGCTGAATTTTGGGATTGGCTTACTCTACATTGCATTAGAAGTAAAAACTTGAAACCAGAAAATGTACATTTTCTTCTTTGCAGCCTGAAATGCTTGGGGAACTACAGCAGTGGGGTCAGTCTGGTACTGCACTGGAACTCTAGTTGGTCGAAAATATTAGGTTTTGTACCTAATCTATAAGAAGTACTAATTTTTAGATGGGAATTGCATGTGCTTTGTAGGTGTTGCTGCCATAGTGAGCTACTTTGCATAATTTCTGGAGATCTTAAAAGCTTAATATGCAGTAATGACCTGAATGTAGTGAGGGGAGTGTAGTACAAAGTGTGGCTTTAATGTGCTGGGTCAAAATCTGTGCGCTGCATTGGTCCACCTTTGGCTGTGATTTTTGTGGCTGAAACCCTGTTGAGCTTTAATGAAATCTGTGAAGGGTTGAAAATGTAGCCTTTCTAAGGTGGGCTGTAGTAGTTTAAATGCCTTTACTGGTACAGTTTGACTCTCCTAATTTATCCTAAACTTCAATCTGGGTAATGGCCTAATCCAGCCTCACTTGGAAGCAAGACTGCTCCCCCCACACACTAAAGTTTAGACTGCATATTACCTGGGGATAGTTGCCTTAGCAGCTGGAACCAGAGCTACTTATTTTGTAGAGGAGTCCTGATTTTGATTTGCTTTGGTAATCTGTGTGGTCACAGAACTATAACCTTATTCTAGGTGCCATGAGTTTGCCATATGGTGGGCCTCTTTTGCAGTTTGAGTGTCAATGTATTTTTGTTCAGTCTGACACTTCATAACTTCTAGAATGGACATCCCTAAATTTGCTAATGTACTTGGATCTCGTAATGCTAGTGTACTAATGTGAAAGTACAGTTTGTAGTACTTTCTAACAAACTAAACACTTGGTATCTAAGTGTATCAATGATTACTTTCTTGGCTTGTACTTTATTTCAGTGCTGTACTCTGCAGCGTGGACAGACAAATGTGTGACTTCTTGGAGGGACTTGTTGCTTAGTCACTCTCTCTACTTCTAGTATGCTGTACTGATGGAATGCCATGTCTTTGCCACTAATTACAAAACTAGCAGTATTTTTGCATCCAGTTCCTCTTGCTTGTACTAATTCCTCAACCTCTGTAGCCCTTGTGTTTGGTTAAAATCACTACCTTCACATAGACCTCAAGCCGCACATGAACTAGATTTTTTTTTCACTCAACAGAACCCTTTCATCTTAAGTCACTATGTAGTGACATCTGTGCACGATTATAGAAACAACTTTTACAAATTTTCCTTTGACTGCTGTCTGGCATGGAGCAGTGACTTCATAAACTGCTGATTGAACACCTGTTCCTACAGCCAGTTTAAATTCCCCTTGCAGTACAGTGAAGTGACAGCAACTTTTTAATCTAAACTCTAGACATTTTCTAGAAAGTTCTCCTTTCCCCACTGCTCCTCCAGCCTCCAGTGAGGGGAAAGTTTGAAGACTTGGCATATAAAATACCAATGTAAAACTCCTAAACCACATTGGTTTTCCTGACTATTTAGAAGATTGTACTGATGTCGTCCCCTTTCCTGTATTGCCTTTCCATTATCTTCTGAATCTTTCCCTAACTGGATTCTTGTAGTTGTCATGCAGTATTTTATATGCCTTACTATCCCTTTTAATAGTTTTTGTTCTGGACCCTACTGAAAACTCTGCCAGAGCCTGTAGTCAATTGCCTGCCTCAATGATGCTTGGTAAGTCTCTCTAAGCTGTAGTTCAAAACTTCAGAGGACTCTGTCCCCCTTTAACTTTTGTTCCCAATGCCTTTGTTCTTTTGCTAATTTTCTCCAGTAAATTCCAGTCCCCTCTTTCCTCTTCTGTGCCCATGCTTGCAGTCATCCCTATTGGTAAAATTTCCTTTCTCATTTTGGCTTGGTTCATAGAATATCAATGTTTGGTCTTTAAGGGCCTGCATTCTGAATTCTAAATTTATTTCAGTACTTTCCAATATAATTTGTAACCTTTGGCTTGCATAAAAGCATTAACTGTGTAACTGTAGCTTTAAATTGTAGTGATGAAACTTTTTTCCACTCTAGGGGGAACTTTGTCCTAAAACTTTTCCCCTTCTAGATTCCTTCATCTCTACATGATCCTTGACTGAGGTTGCTCATGAGTTGTATATAAATCTAAAGGGGCCAAACTTTTCAATGCTTGGATCTTTGTCCATAATCAGGAGCATGCATTCTGTCTTCCTGCACATTTTTAGCTGCCAGAATAAAATTGAGTTAACAGGTCCCCACAGGTAAGTCGCAAAAAATTCATGTGTGGGTATATAGCTTACTGCTGTAGCATTTTTCCCTAAAAACCTTGACTGCTGTTAAGTATGGACTCTCTGGATTTGTGTAGTCATTCTCTAAAGAAGGCAAACTTAAAGCAAATAAGGCAGGTAACATCCATGCCTGGTTCCTCTTGACACCTGAGGAATCCTCCCACCTTTAAATGCCTCTGGTCCTTTATGTATCCTAATGATTTACTGGGAATATAAATTAGCATTGACCGACTTGAATCCAGAGTACTGTTTGCTTTTGCTGCATAAAGGTTCACCAACCAATAGTGGTATTTTATCTGCTTTCCTCTATTGCTTACTGGCAGTATCCTAACCTATATGGAATATCCTGCTAAGGACTGTCCAGCCAACTTCCAGAGCTTTAGGGTACCTTCCAGGCACCCATATTACTCTAGCTGTAACGAGCAAGTGTACAGGTGCCAAAACTTCAGAACTTTCTGAAGCAATTAGCAGATCAGTCTTAAATTTTTTTTTTAGATGTTAACCAGAAAGTCCATCTGGACATGTGTCTTTTTCAGTGGAAGCCCAGGGAGAAAAGCAACAATATCAAATAGTACACTGTCTTTAGTACAGAGTATAGTTAATACATTAAAAATTAAGTTGTTACATTTCTAATCAATAAAATGTAACAGACTAGGTTATTTACAACAGTAATGGTTCATAGGATTGAAAAACAATAGGAATTATAGCAATAACATCCAATACATTCTGAAGGGTTTTACTTTCAGTATGTAAAGTTTTTCAAACGCAGTGCAATCTAACATTGGTAGTAGAGAATAAGTTTGATAAGAATCAGTAAGGTGTTTGAGTGGGTTCAGTATTTGAGGGGATGGTGTGTAGTATAGGAGGTAGGTTTTGATTTGAGTTTAGTGTCTAACCTGGGCTGTGGCAGGAGCAGAGCCAGGAGTTTAAGGTGGCTTTTTAGGAGTTCTTTAAAGTGTTTAGATGAGGAGGTGTTCCTAAGTGGGTTGGCCAGAGTTCCAAAGTTTGGAGATATAGTTGAAGAGGAATTCGCCTGTTGGTTTTTTACTTTGACTTGGAGTAGTTTGAGCGAAGAGATCTGGATGCAAAGTATGGTTGGAGAATGTCCTTAAGGGCTTTTTTTTTTTTTTTTTTTTTTTTTTTCTGGAAGGTGGAGGATTTTGTGGGCTATGATTAAATTGAAGTTAAAGGGAGTTCTAGCCAGTTAAGTGAGTGACGATGATGGAATTTATAGGAAGCATTAGTGGCAAATTTGGAGATTTTGTTAGCAGGTTTAAAATCTGAGGTCTGTAAGGATAGGGGATGTATAAAAGTGCTAGGCAGTGTGTTCTAGCAATTGTAATTTTTGTTTAGAAATTGTTCCTTTAAAGGAGACAGTTTCTTCAACTTTTTAATGGATTAGTCTATATGGAGGTAAAATTTCAGGTTGTCAATAATACCTAGTTTGGTATGGGGGTAGGAGTAATTGGTTTTGTTAGAGCAGATATGAAAGGTTGTGGAAGAGGAAGGAGTTCTGTTGGGGTAGAAAAGCATAAGTTTTATTGGGATTTAATGCAAGCTGGGAGTTTTAGCTATGTTTTGACAGATAGGAAGGTGTCTTGGGTGATTGCAGGTCAAGGGAGGAAGCGGCACAGATCATAGTAGTCTTCAGTGTATTGAATGATCTTGGCTCACTTGAAATCCATCCAAGTCTTTCTGGGTTGTCTCTTTGACACTTCCTCTGTGATGGCTTCTCCTTCTATTCACGTAACTGCACTTGCTAGATTGAGAAATTCATTGGCTTCTCAAAACCTTGGGGACTTAACATTGGAATTCCCCTATCCTTTCAGCTCTTGGCTCTAGGTTCAGGAAAACCAGTTATCCTAAATCCAGGTATTCCTTTTTTGTTTTGGAGAGTGGTATCCAAAGAAAGCCCAGGTTCTAAAGCCAACAAAATAGCATTACATCGTTAGTATGATGATTCGGTGCCATGCAAGTCTTTCCTCATCTTTGTATTCCAGGCCCTCTTTCAGCAATATGACTACTACAGTCAACTGGTACTACACCCCCCCCTCCCCCGAGTAGTAGTGATGGTCTAGGAATTGGCAACTCTGCTAAATCTTTCCCTTCAGGCTGCCTATTTATCATCGGAGAATGTAGTAGTGGGCAAACTCCCATCAAAGTTGCATTTTTGGGAGTTTTCCAGGAATTTCTGTTTCCTCCAGTCTCATCGCAGCTGAAGTTCTGCTCCAGGACTTTCACAAGAGCCTTTTAAGACTAACACCTTCCCATCGTATGGACATGGAAGGTGCCTGCATGCATTTCCATCCTTTGTACTAATCTGCTCCCTTTATTTCAGAGGTGATACTTAATTCTGATGGCCCCTTTTGGCCCAGGCAACAGTGGCTTTCTCTTCTCTAATTGACTAGGGCAATTGCCCCAAGCTACTGCAAAGAATGTCTAACATCCAGGCAGCGGTAGATGTTTTGAGGACTTGCAGGTGTTTATAGGAAGCAGAGAAATCTGCTATTAGAAAATCTATGGCTACATTTTTTACTGGTGCTAAAACAATTCCCTTTGGTTATTCACATGCAAGTTATTCTTTTGTGGAATAGGAAAGGAACAGCCATATATTTTGGCTGTATCTGCTTGTCTGCCCATGGATCACACTTTATTGCAAGGTTTTCTGAAAGGGGTGCTTGCATATCTGGCTATCCAGAAGTTCCTTTGAGGGGTCCTTTTGTTTGAGTTTCCTTTTTTCCTTTTGAACCAGTTCCAAGTTCTTGGCTTGGAAAAGTGTTTTGCTATGACTTCTGTTAGAATATCCATGTTAACACTTGTGGTTTCTTTTTGAAACCATCTCATTGCATATTCTCATGACAGGCGATTGCACATATTATACAAATGAAAAGCTGTATTAACCATTTTAGTTGCAAACCTCACTTGTCTGCCCAGTCACATTACATAGCTCATTCAAATCCTGCCTTCTTTGAGACTTCATTCCTCCTTTTCCAGAATGATCTGCATGTATTCCCACTCTTTGGGTCTTTAAAAGGGTAGGAACAAATTACAATTTCCAGTTTTATTTCTTACTATAGTCACTACTAGTACAGTTGGTTTACACCTTAATTTCCATTTTCTAGTTGCTTTTTTGGCAGCCACCATAATTGAACTTGCAAGGCCTTGCTTATGTCTAGGCTGTTGAGTTCTGTACCGTAGCTAAAGATATTTCCTTGGTTAATTGAATTTGCTTGCCCAGTATCTGACAAAGTAGTCTGCAGGGAGTTTTCTGCCACATTATTGTATTCCCAGAATGTTCCCAACTCCCTCTCCCTATCACCTCCATTCGCTGTCTACCTGAGGAAAAATTCTTGTCTATTTGGCATGCAAAAATGCCTGTGTAAACACTTCCAAGCAAATATCCTTAATCCTTCTAGTCTTGTGTATTTGGGAGACTAACATGTATTCCCCTCAAATTGTTTGTGAATTGCTTATCCAATCTCTTCTCAGTCCTTTTTGACCTCTGATTCTTGTATGCTTCACTAATTTTCTTTTTTAAGCAGCTTCTGTTCTGCAGTCTGTGAAACTAGTGCTTGTCTTTTGCATAAGACCCCTATTTTTCTCCTTGCCTGTATTCTGATATCCATCCTTGATAGGGAAGGCAATCTCTCTAGCCTGCAGTCTAAATTCTTTGCTTCTTCCCATGCTGTTACTTTCCCTATTTGCTCCCAATACCTTGGTTCTTTTCCTGTTTTCTCCAATAAATTCCAGCCCCTATTGTCTCCTTAATTGTAATCAGCCCTATTATAGGTTCATAGGTAGTTACTAGGCAGAATCTCCTTTCTCCATTCCCATGTTGGCTTTATTCTCAGGATACTTTTCTGCTACATTGAATATTCTGTATGCACTTTATGAATTGTGTGGGTATTCTCAAGGATCTGAAGCCAAAATCGATCTCCTTGTTTGAGCCCCCCATTTCATCATCCCTTTTCACTTTGAATTATAGGTTTCTGCTTGTGCTGTGTACAGGAGCTTCAACTGCATAGCTCTGAAATGTACATTCAGCTGGGTAATTTCGAACTTTCTTGGTTTGTATTGGAAGAATAATCTTGTACCATTTGACTGACAATTACCCTACCAGTTGAGATCCTTCAGCTCTTATCTAAAACTTCTCTGGTTGATTAAACAAAATGTGCCTTACCTGTGTAAACTAAGAACTAACTTAACAGCTGCTATCATCCTTAACTGCCACTCCAGAATCCCTTAGTCATACTTCTAAGTACTTCATTTTATGTCTCCATAAATATGATATTGCTGAACCAATGTGTGTGGATACAGAACTTTATTTCCTTTGTTTTAAATGCATTAATTTTGCACTGAAGGTTTTGAAATGTGATCTACCAACACTGGAATGTTTTCTGGTTTTCAGACATAAAATATCTGCAAATTCAGCTTTTCTGGCCTATCATATCAATTGTATTAAATTTGAGAACCTTGTTTTCTTTCCCAATGGGTCTAAATATAATTCAAATAACTAAGGGAAAGAGACATCGCAGCCTGGTTCCTCTGCACACAGAAATTTATCAGAGGAACCCACCCGCTTCAGCTTTCGCTTCAGATTCCTCCCTTATATATCTCCAGTTTTGATAACCCTATATATCTCCAGTTTTGATAACCGGGGTTGTCCACTGGGCTCAAGGAACCTGTTTTCAGTGGAGGCCCAGGGAGAAAAGCTCCAAAATTACAAAGAAATAAAAAATACAATAAACAGTAAAGTAAAGAATACAATAAAAATAACATAAAATGCAATTATGACTAAGACAGTGTTGTATAGCATTTTAAACAAGAATATAAAATTAAGTGGAGAGTTATAGCAAAAATGCAGTGCAAATAGAGTATAAAGACTTGAGGATAGTTCCTGAAGAACGTGTATGGTAAGTAGGAAAGGTATTGGAAAGTAAACAAGAGTAGTAGGAATAAGTATGTAAAAGTAGAGAAAGGAGAGAGCGAGAGTTGAGTAGGAAAGTAAGAATTGTTAATTAGGAGAACAATGTGGAAAAAAAAAGGGGTAGGGAGTTGTAGAAGGGGGAAGCAGGGTAAAGTAAGTTGGATGCAAATAGTAGTCATTTTTAGTCAAATGTTATATAGGTTTAGAAGGAAGAAGTATAAAGAGAGCACTATGTATAGTATATACACTATATATACATTAAAGGTTCATAAGTTGTTAGAAATGTTGAAGGGAAGCTGTTGGGCAGAATTGCCAAGGTGTAGAAGTAATTAAAGAACAGGTAGGAGTGAGTTTATTAGGATTAGGGGGGCAGGGAACAATTACATTTCCAGTTAAGGGAGAGATGAGAATGGAGCTGGGATTTGAAGAGTTCAAAGTTATTGGAGGTTCTTATCCTCCTAATAAGCCTTGTAACTATCATGGAATGTAAATGATTTCATTGCCTGCTCAAACTCTCAACTTTAAGACTAACCAGCAGTGGCATTTACTTATTCTGCTTCCCTCTGGATCAATGTTCTGTTAATGCTGTTAAATGTTAAGTCTCCCCTCCACAAAACCACATTGATGCATATCTATCAGTTTTGGCATTACCCTTGCAGCAATTATTTTGTCCATTATAGACATAAACACCATCATAGTTTACGATTAAAACGGGTGTGTGAAGCTTGATCTGAGTCTACCCTCTAGGTATTATAGCCACCACTGCTTTCTTCCAGGATGTTGGTGCTCCTCCTGTTAATACTGTTAAAACCTTAGATACCCCCCCAAGATTCCAAACTTCCAAAGGAATACAATCTATTCCTGTGGACTTTACTGTAGATTGGGTACACATTTTTTCTCTCCTATCCTATTTGTAGTAATTGAGCGTCCTCTACCTCCTAACACTAGCATTTAATTCTCCCATAAACATTTCACATGTACCTTTCTCAAATTTTTTTCTCCATATTTCTTTGGTTGTACAGATTTTCCAAAATTTCTAGTGCATCAACAGTGTTTAATCTTCCTTGATATAAGCTCCCTAACGTTGGTAATCTTTCCAGATACATTGTGCTAAAGGTTTTTGTGCTATGGAGTTAGGTTTTCTAAACCTCTGCATATTATCAAGGTAATCTGTTCTCTTTTTTAGCATTCTGCAATTGCCCCTATTTGGTGATTCACCCTTTTCTGCAATACTCTAACCTTTTGTGGGTACCCCTAAATTCTAGATTTACTAAACACCCAAATTTCCACTACCATTCCTTAAATTTTTTCCCAACAGGTGGGGAAGCACCAATGTCATTTCATTACTCTGCATTTTTATTTTGGTTATTGACGTGTGATCGGAGTATGATTGGTCCTGTGCAATGTAAGTTCTGTCTAACCTAGCCTAGTTTCTTGATGAAAATAATTCAACTGAATTCACATCTTCCATGCCAAATATTCAATTTCTTCAAAAAATGTACCCTCGTGTTTTTCCCTTTAGGGTCCCCCAGACATCTTCACTGCCATTCAAATCAAATTCAAATTCATGGCCTTTCCTACAAGTATTCACTATTGAAATCTGATTTTCTCCCAGAATTTTCTTAAGTGCCACTATATAGCAGTTTTTGGTGGAATATAAATGACTACTCCAACAGGGATGAAAATCCAGACAAGATTTGACTTAAGCACGTTCATTTAATTTCATTTGAACTTCCTCAGAAAAATCTAAACTGAATCTATAATTTTAAATAACCCTCCACAAAGTCAAATGATCCAATCAGACCAATAAAAACTTGGCATGAATTACATCACACGTAAAACAAATTTTAAAGGAACATAATATAAATATTAATATACAAAGACCAACTAATGAACATAAAAAAATAATTTAAAATTGAATTTAAATGTTAAATGTTCAGGTATGTTTGTGCTGCAGCAAAAAACATTTAATATTAATGATTTAAGGCCAGGCTTCTGATCAGCAGTTGGATCTGCCAGGCTGTTTCTTTACATTCAAGCATAGTTTGTCACCAATGAACCCAGTACTGTTAACAGAATCCAGTACTGCAAAAGTAAACTTTCTAATTTGTACAAGACACCACATACTTGGCCAAAGCATTTTGAAAAGTGCTAATGGCCAGCAATGCACATACATTGAGAACTCAGCACAGCTCCTCGTGGTGGCCAGCAGTGTTCCTCTAGCAGCAGAGACCAGAAAAGACTAACTTTCCAGATTTTAAGTATTTTCCTTGGCTTTTTCGAACTTTTGTGACTTTCGACTACTGTTTTTGCTTGTTTTATCAAAGTTTGCACTGTTTTTACTGTCTTTATAAGCTAAAACTGTTTACTGCACTTGCTAGTTTAAGTTTTGCCTAAAAGTTAAACTACTGGCTAATACACTCGTGTACTAGCTTTTGATAGCAATTAGTCGAAAATTATAGCATTTATTGTGTTTTCTGCCTTTCTGTAAAAAAAACTTGAAAAAAACAAAAAAAATATCCTTGTTTTCCGTACTTTCCTAACTAGTGTTCCAGAGACCAGATTTTGCTGATCCCTGGGCTTGTCTTTGTTCCTGTGTTTCTCCATTTTCCTTGTTTGGTCAGGGGGAAGTTTCTTTACTCACCAGTGAGTGGGGAGTACTGAGCTGCCTGCTTGTCCTTAGAGGAGTGGTTTAAGGCAGTAACTTGTAGTTTATTGGCCATTTTGGGTCATTTCCTGTCTTTTCCAGCCCCCTGCTATAAAGCGCGTTTTAGCACGATTTAGCGCGGAGTTGCCACCGTTGCACACTAGGGCAGCGGCGGTTAAGCAGGTTTAAACTATTCGGGCTACCTAAAGTCCACTCTTCAAATTTTCCCTTAAAACTACCTTCCTCGAACTATACTACTGATCTAATCAGCGTATCCTATAACTAAAAAGATAATCTCTACTTGACTCCAAGTAGACTGTACCCTAGCTGTAAAACCTAGCACTTGCTCCTACAGTACTTATCACCTTGATACAGCACTCTCGTTATAGATAGTACCCCAAAGGCAAACCCCATTTCTCGGTCACCCACATCCCCCGGAATCTCTTTTAAAGTTTTTTGTCTATTCCTTCTAGCATGTCGAGGGATCAGTTGCTAGTGTCCTGCTCAGCTGGTGAACCTGGGAATATTGAGGCAATGTTGCAATTGCCTCATGTACACAGACAACCCTCTCCTCTTCCCACAAAACACAAATACATGCGAGAGATGCAACTATACGGCCAAACTGGAGGCTGAGCTCTCTCAACATAGGACTGGCAAGACCAGACAGGAGGAGAAGGTTACCATACACACTATAGACCCAGTCTCACATAGTACCATCACAACCTCAAATCATACACATAAACACACAAAGACATACTCGGAGGCTCTGATCAAAAATCTACCAAAGCAGACACCCAAACTACCACCTCAGAACACAACACCAGCAACACATAGACCTCAGAGTGTCAAACAGTCACAGCCCTCAAGGCCAAACACAATGCCAGACGCACTAGTCATTGGTGACTCCATAGTGGGACACACTGACGTCCCACTCACCAGACTGAGTAAGGAGAAGGTCACAGTAAGCTGCCTGTTGGGCGCTAGAATCCGCCACATAACGCAAGCACTTGGGTCTCTCAACAGCAGGTACAAGTACAACTCATTGTCCACGCTGGTGTAAACGACCTGAGACGTACCTCCTTGGACTACATGAAGAGACATTGAGGAGCTCTCATGTAGCCCAGGCAGGTATGACCCTGACCTTGAGCAGTATCCTACCTTCACCAAGAATGATGCCACAATACAGAGATAAAGATCAGTTTTAACAATTGGCTTACCCTCTGGTGTCATTCAAAGGGGATCCAATGTCTGTCTGCCTGGGATGACATGCTGGACAAGCCACGCTGCTTTGCAAGGGACGGCTTGCACCTGTCACCCCTGGGATTCTGGATATTGGCAAAGGCTCTTGCCACCCCCATAGTGCCTTTTTTAGGCAAGGCTTAAATTCTAAACCTACCACCCTAGAACACAAAAAAGGAAAAAAACTAAGGGTAATGCTGCTCAATGCCAGAAGTCTCAATCTCAAAATGCATGCACTCGAGGCCCTTCTCAGTATGGAGAACATCGATGTCTGTGCTGTGACAGAAACCTGATTCAGGGCTCCTGAGAGCACCCCAGCACTATCAGGTTTTACCTCATATCATGCGTTCTGGCCCCAAAATCCGGACAATTCCAAGAAAGGAGGAGGGGTATCCATATTCATCAAGGACACCCACACCAAGATTGGTGGCAATGCACGATGCATCAGAGACCATCCAGGTGCAATTAACCATAGGCAAGACTGCTCTGTAAATTGTAGCATGTTACAGGCCACCCTCACAAACTCAGGAACCTCACATGGCTTTCCTGAAAACACTGGAGGGAATACATGTATCTCCAAACACCATCATACTAGATGACTTCAATTACCCTAATATAGACTGGGAACACTACTCAAGCCCAAACACCCTAGCCCAAAAGTTCCTGGAATTCATAAAACTCAAATGCCATGGAACAACTAGTCACCATCCCCACAAGAGGAGAAAACATACTTGATCTCATCACGAACATGGGAGCACAATGTTCAACACCAGAAGTATACCCCTCACTGGTGAGATCAGATCACAAACTAATCTCTCTGGAGGTCCTCATCTCACCCCCTCCTGAAATAAAGAACTTCTCGAAAGCCGACTTCACACTTCTAAAGACTAGTGTGGTCTCCTTTAAGGCCCCCGAGCCGGCGGAAAACAGTACTCAAGCCGCTGAATCACTTACAAATGCCTTCTACCAGCACCTGCAGGACTGCATGGATAAGGCAATCCCAAGCAAAACAAAGACTCTTTGTACCAAAGGCAAGCGTCCAGTCTGGTGGACCCCAGCCATAAACTCTACAAGATAGAGCAAAATCCTTAAAAGGTAAGACACCTTTGATCACTATAAGCAAAAAAACTAAGAGCTCTCATAAAATCATCCAAAGCAAATTTTGAGAGAAAAAATAGCTAAAGACTCAAAAGACCATCATAAGGCTTTCTTTAGCTATGTTAGAAACCTGGGAGGAAACTCCCAGATATGCTCAGAATTAGTTCAAATTGATGTGAAGATTACTGATCCTACAGACATTGCCAACATACTGGCTGACAGGTTCAGTGCTAACTTCTCCCCCCCCAAAAGGAGAGATCTATACCAAACGATTGCAGTCCCCTAAACATCTCTAACGCCCAAGTGGGAACTGCTCTCTCCAAGGCAAAAAACACAGCATCCATGGGACCTGATGGTGTCCCCGGCTGTGTGCTCCACGCACTCAACGAGGAATTAAACCCACAGTTAGGACAGCTGTTTAATCGTAGTCTCACCTCTGGATACGTACCCAGGGAGTGGTGCACAGCGACTGTGGTCCCACTTCACAAAGGCGGTGCCTCCACCGACCCTGGAAATTACCGGCCCATTAGCTTGACGAGCCTTATCTGCCAAGCCATGGAGAGGATCATAATGGATCTCGTAAATAAAGACATAGGGAATTTGCAGACTTTGGATCCAACCCAGTTTGGCTTTGTCAAAGGCAGATCATGCTTTTTAAACTTGGTTGACTTTTTCGAAACGGTCACCAAGGCCATTGATGAGGGAAAGGCAGTCCATACAGCCTACCTCGATCTGGCGAAGGCCTTCGATACAATACCCCACTCGGGTATCATTGAAAAACTCATCAGCTTAAATGTTAACCCATACATCACAAGATGGGTTGCAAACTGGCTGAGTGACAGAACCCACAGGGTCAGAGTTGCTGGCGCCATGTCAGACTCAAAGCCTGTCAAGTGGTGTCCCACAGGGCTCAGTCATGGGCCCACTCTTGTTTGGCATCTACTTTTCCGAAGTACAAGCAAACACAGGAGGGTTATGGCTGACAAAGTTTGCAGACGACTGCAAACTGGGTGCCATAGTCGAAAACACATCTGACACAGATATCCTTCAGAAGGGTCTCACAGAAACGGATAACTGGTGCCAGAGCCATGGCCTAAAGTTAAATGCCAAAAAATGCATAGTCATACCCTTCGGGGAAAAACAAGGTTACTCCTAGCTACCACATAGGTGGCAATCCACTGAGCACAGAAGTTATCAGGGACCTGGGGACCCAGGTTGACGGCAGCCTGTCATTCGACACCCATGTTGCTGAAGTAGATAGGAAGACCACCTACATTGCCACCTTATGAAGGGATTCACATCTAGATCAAGGGAGGTCATAGTCTCCCTATACTCTTCACTCATCAGACCAATGATTGAGTACAATGCCCCATTCGGAATGTATCTGACCCGACACTTGCAGCAGCTGGAGAGGCCACAAAAGTTCCTCACCAAAAGGATAAAGGGTCTCAAAAATCTGTCCTATGCTGCCCGACTGAAAGAACTCCAGCTCTATTCAGTCGCTTACCGCTTGCTCAGAGGTGACCTGTGCCTGACATACAAGGCCATGTCAAACCCTGATTTGATGGATCTAGATTTTTTCAGGTGAAGCATGTTCATCAGAGCCACAAGGGCAGGAGACTTAAACCTCGACACTTATTAATAGGACGTGCTGGAGGGATAGATTCATCACTCAAGACTCCCTATGCTGTGGAACAAAATCCCGGTATATGTGAGGCAGAGCACCTCACTGGCCTTGTTCAAGAGAAATCTTGACCAATGGATGGGAGATCGCAGATATACCCCAGGGATTACCTCAGTGTCACTGCTCGACAGAGGCACAGCAAAATAATGGGCATAGTTCCCCAAACTAAAGGGGTGGCGTAAGCCACAAAACTATGGGCTAGGCTTGTAAATGCCCTCTGGCAGATGGCCTAGTATGAACTTATGAACATGGAATGTTCTAATAATTTTGCCTATACAAAAACTAACATTACAGTGAGCAGTGTACACAATGCAGTTGGATACAGTCAAATCTATGGCCCAAAATAAATTGGCAAGATTTGAACTCTAGCTACATTAATTCATCTTCCTTACAGTTGTGGGCAGTGTAAACAATGCAAGTGCCATATGCTAAACTAGTTCTTTGTAGAGATTGCTGCACTTTCTAAAATGGACCAAGTTATTGGGATTTCTTAAAGTTAAACTGGCTTGGTCCCAAAACTGTTGACCAAATCTACATTGCCCTTAAGCACCTTCCAGTTGTCTATGTATAAAACTTGTCATAGGGCAGCTTGCACATTTGAGCAGGGTCACCTCTGAACAGTTTGAGTGAATTATCAAAGTTGTGCATTTTGTGAGGTTATGGTGTCCATTCGCTCAATGAAATAGATGAAGGGGTCAATTTACTAAGGAATAAAGCTTGTCCCATTTTGAGAAACTCATCTGAAGGTAGTGGTCCTACTCCTGGAAGTGCATATTGAGCAGTGAGTTTTGTCAGCTTTTCCTTTGCCAATTTGTAGTGATGTAGGTTGACTGCATTGACAACTAGAAAGTGCTTATGGGCAGTACAGACTTGGTCAATATTATTGGGACTAAGCTTGTTTTCAGAAGCCTGGCCTTGATGGATCCATTAATGTGTTGCAGCAGTGAAAGTATACCTGAATATTTAACATTTAAATTCAAATTTCAGTTTAGTTTTTGTATATTAATATTTAGTGTTCCTTTTAATTTGGTTTGTGTGATGTAAGCCATTGCAAGTTTTTATTGGCCTGATTGGATCATTTCCATTGTTTTGGAATGTTTAAATGGTATTGATTCAGTTTGGATTTATTTCTGATTAAGTTAATGAAATTAAATGAAGGCATTTAAATCTGCGTGTATTCATTGTTGCCAGTGGAGTTTATCTTCAGTTTGAGTTGGTGCAGTGTTTGAATATGAATAAATGCCATTGTAATCCTTCCCTGCCAGTAGCCCCTTAGTACTATAGATCTACCGTTCTCTCTTCAATCACCTATTGTAGCTCTTCTGAACATTTGTACTAAATTACAAGTGGAATACCTGGGACAAAAGGAAAGCGCAACTGTCCTGAGAACCTTTATCAAATTCACGTGTTCGTGTCTCCTGTCACATCTTGGAAAATTGTTTGACAGCCGTCAAACCTAGGATTGTAGGATCACAGATTACTAGGCTATCAACCTGCAGGTCATTTTTTAAGCCTAGCAGTTTCATCCCAATGTAACAAATGCTAGTCAGTACCAAAGATTGCCTTTAGTGATTGCCCATATTCAGGAGTGTTGTGGGCTCTATCCCTGGAAAAACTTAGTGCCCCATCCACTTGTCCAGGTTCCTCTTGAACAGTGTCTGGTGCTCTGTTTTGCATGATTTGGTAGCCTGTTCCAAAGATGCAGCAGTCGCTGGGAGATCTGTCCCTCCAGTATGTCTACGTTGCATGCCATATTTAGGTTTGTGGAACAGGTAGCCCTAGTATGTTTGATTTACGGATATGCAGCAAGTTCATTAGGTTTGGGTCTTGGATTGCTCTGTAGGCTAGGTGTGGTCTCCCCTACGAAGTCTGAGTATAGTGTCGGACTTTAGTCTGTGCAAGGCACATGCTTGGACCCCTTTGATCTTGGAAGCCTCTGAGGTGTCTGCTGCAGGTGCTTGGTACAGTACGCACCAAACGGCACTACTCTATTATCAGCTGGGTGACTGCTGAATATAGGGGGCTATAACTTTGTGCTCTTGAGGCAATGCCTTTACGAATAGTGTGCTACATAGAAAGCTTTTACTACAGTAGACCCATGATTGAAGTTAAGGTCTCAATCAACTTGTGATCCCAGGTACCTTAACAATTCATGGGTGTTTAGGGTATTGGTGTGAGAGGACATTGTACTGAATGGGAATGATGTGTTGGTCAAACAGAATGCAAAAAAATGCATCAGTTGGTCTGCATAAGAACTTTCTGGAGTATACGGACATGTTGGAGCTAGCCACGTGGTGATGTAAAACTTGGCTTTGTCACTTGTGACACCCTGACCCCATGTGAAAAAAATGGGGGGGGGGTTGGATGGATTTGGAGAGTTGATGCTTGTACCTAGTTTGCAGACTTGCTCAGCCACAACCTTTAGTTTTTTTTACCTGAACTAAGAGGTGTATACCAAAATTAGGGGGCCCAGCACTGACCCCTATAGCATACCCCACTGGTAACAGGTCTGCTGGTGTAGTCTGGTTTGTGAGCCAGTTGAAAACCCATCTTGCAACAAAAGGGTTCATCAGTAAACTTAAATTAAATGCAATGCCTGAATGTGGGAGTGTTAAAAGCCTTTGCCAGGTCAAGGTATGCTGTGTGCACAGATATGGGCCAAGTAAATGGCCTTGGTCACACTTTCAAAGAAATCCACCAAATTTAATGGGCAGGATGTGCCCTTCAGAAAGCCAAACTGGGTAGGATACCAGGTTTGTAGTCACTTGTCTTTATTCACCTGAGCTTGTCGCTAGTCTTGTGTATTAGCCTAAATGTTGGAACTTCTAGGTTAAAAAGGCCTTTCTAAGATTGTAAACATCTTCACCTTTTCTTGTTAGAATTCCTAATTTAACTATCCTTCCATGCCTGCATATTCTACAGTACCATTGTTTGTGCTGGTTTGCACTTAATGTATTTTCACCATTGTTGGTAATTTTCCCCCATCTGAAGTTAACTTCATTTGATCAGCAACCTGTGGGTTTCTGATCACACTGATCCAAGCCAGCAGCATACAAAGCAAAAAGATCAGAGCTCCAAGTTCTTCCCCCTTACCTATACTACACTGCAACCTCCTTCCACCCAGATCTCGTTTGCCGCAGCTTTGCCAAGCACAGGATTCGTCTAGCTCCAGGCAAGTGTAGCAATCTTTTACTACCAACTTTCCTTTTTAGTCTAGTTTGTGTGTATATTAGTTATTTTCTTCGGGTGTCCATTCTCCCTAGCCTTTATCTCCCCCTTCACCTTTGGTAGTTGTCCATCCCTTAGTAGGCCCCCTTTTCCCTCCTTCAGGTGTGTGTGGGTGTCTAGAGTATGGCCGAAGTCATAAAGTGCCTTTTTTCCCCAAGTGCTCCGTGTGGCCATAAGCTGTCGCTAGTGCATGGTCACACTCAGTGTGTGTGATCTGCGTCGGGGTTCTGCACCTTTCTTCGGGCTGCCAGATCTGTGCTCCTTCAAACCCCCCCCCCAAGTGTTGCAGGATAGGAGGAACAAGCTGATTTCTGGTGGGTCTTCTACCCTCTGAATCAGCTTCTCCTTCGCCCTCTGTGTAGCAACAGCTGCCCAGTCAGCCGGCCCTCTTCCACTGTCTGGGGTTCTCCCTCCCACTTTGTCTCAGGGAGAACGAGAGGCCAAGGATGACAAAAAAAGAGAAGGGAGAGAAGCCACAAGCAGCAGGCCGAACTGGACCCCTCGGCTCTTCCTGCTAAAGTGGTCTCCTCCCTTGAGTTTCCAAGCCTTGCTCCATTAGTCACATTTCTCTCCGGAGCTGGAGGAGACTACCTGACCAGCCTCTGTCATCGCGTCAGCCCTCCTGGATGGCTTCGGCAGCTTCCTCCCAGGTCTACCTGCAGTGTCTGAGGCAGATATGGACCGGATGATGCGTAGATTCTTGCAAACTCAGCTGCAGATGGAAGTGTTGCTGCCTCCCCTCTCCGGGGGGAGTTCAACTCCACTGTTTGCCCCAATAGCTCCTCTTCGATCCACCACCAGATTTCTGAGTCTTCAGATCTGAGGAGCCCTGGAGTCAGGTGGTCTGTGCTGATGGTTATTGCTACCTCCAACACTGGCCATGCCCTTGAGCTTATCAGATTAGAGCTCTCTGAGCCAAGAGTTGGGCATCTGATCCGGGGGGTGAGTCTTTGGCTCCTTTGCGGTTGGAGTTGTCCTCTCTGGTCTGACCGCTTTGGCACCGATCCCCACGTCAGATCAGAGGCCAGTTCCCCTTTGGTGGAGAGGTTTCTCTGGAGGATCGAGACCCCTCACTCTCCTCAGGGTCCGCCCCTGCTCCCTCACAGCTCAGTTTGTCCTCCATCCAGTCCCCCCTGGGACAGCCGGTCATTGATGCCCCAGCCAGTTCCCCTGGAGGAACATTAATCTGTTGGTTAGCCCCCCTCTGACAGCCCCCCCAAGTAGGTCCCTCAAATACCTGTGCAAAAGGAGGCACTTGGACTCCCTTGAGTCCCTCACCAAGGCTACAGATTTGGTGGATGGGGAAGGTTCCCCCAGATCACCCCCCCCCCCCCGACTACTTCTCCTGTGGAGACATTATGGAAAACTGCTGAAGGGGGGGTGGTCCACCCAAAAATCTTCCTTGGATGAGTCTGTATTCCTGGAGGTGTTCAACATAGGCCCATCTACCTCTTGGGTCCCCCCCAGCTGACCCCCTGGTCAACCTGATTACCACCAGGGTGTGGAAAGAGCTGTACACTAGAGACTATACCCAGAAGACCAGATAAGGTTTAGTCCCCCTGCAGACGGAGCTTCGTGGAGCAACAGTTCCCCAGTTGATGCCATGGTGGTGGCGGCCACCAAAAAGGAACTTTTCCAGGAAAGTTCTTCAGTCGATCCCCCTGACCAGGAGTCTCTGGCAATGGACTGTATTGGAAAGTGGAATTTTGCTTCAGCTACCTTCTCTATAACAGCACTGAATTACTTGGCCCATGTAATCAGACTGCAGCAGGACCTGGTCAAAGGGTGCATGGAGTCTTTCGGCCGAGGATAAACCTGACTTTCTCTGCTCATATGGCCAGTCTCAAGTCTGTCATACTTCTATGCAGCTACTTTCCCATGGCATGGAGGGAGCTGCTAGAGCTAACAGGTCCGGTATCGCCTTAAGGTGTCATGCTTGGCTTCAACTTTGCGATTTGAGTCTTTCAAGGCATCCTTAGCAAATACACCCTTTGACAGGTTGACCCTGTTCAGAAGACTGACGCTGGTCCAGAGGAGACAGGAAAATGCTGTCAGCCGTTGGAATCAGCTTCTCTACCCCTCAAAGGTCCTTCTCCAGGAAGAAGTGAGGGCAGAAGAAATGGTTCCGGAAATCTCAGCTGGCCTGGAACACTCAGGACTCCTCTCCCAGAGGTGGAGGGGAACAAGGTGGACACCAGCCCAGAGGCAGAGGGGGACCGAAGAACTTCAGGTCACAGGAACCCTTTTCCAACCAACCCGCGCAGCAGCCTTGAGGGTTGCCAGACTGCTCTCTGGAGGCAGTTGGGGGGGGCGTTCTTCGAGGCACCTGGCTCAATGGGAGTCCATGTCGGATCGCTGGGTGCTTAGATAATATCCAGAGGCTATTCAATCCCCTTCATAAACAAGCCCCCTTACTCAAGGAGCCTCCCAGATGTCCCACCCACTCAAAGGGAGGCCGCTGCTTTGGAAATAAAAAAAAACTGTTCGAAAAAAGAGCCATCCAGCATGTGCCCCGCCCCCAGATCAGTCTGGATCAGACATCTACTCCAGGTTCTTTCTGGTGCCAAAGACTGAGTTAAGGCCTATTCTCGACCTGTCCAACAATGAATCTTTTCGTTACCAAGGAGAAATTCCAGTGACTCCCCAATCCATCCTGCCCCTCTTGCAGGAGGAGGACTGGATGTGCTCCATAGACCTCAAGGATGCATACTACCATAGTCTCATCAACAGACGGTCCAGGGGGTTTCTCCGCTTTTGGCTAGGGGCCAGTCATTACCAGTTCAGGGTCCTACCCTTTCGTCTCACCACAGCCCCCAGGGTGTTCACAAAGTTCATGACTGTTGTAGCGGCTCACCTGAGGCTCCAGGGCATACTGGTCTTCCCATACCTAGACGACTGGCTCCTCACCACCCCCACCAGGCATCTACTTTCTCTAGCCAGGGATTTCTTCCTCTGGATATCACCCTGTTTGGGGATAACCATAAATGTTGGCTTTCCTCAAGCCTGTTAAAGTGTTAGACTTCATAGGGGCCAGGGTAGATACCCTCCATGCCAGGGCTTTCCTAACGTCAGACTTCACAGCATGACTCTGCATGTGCTAGCTCTCAGTTCCCTGCTCCCCCAGCAGAATTAGTTCTGAGAGCTTTGGGGGTCCATGGTGACAGCAATCAGTCTAATTCCTTATACTAGTCTGCATATGAGGGTTCTACAGTGGACATTGCAAGTCCAGTGGTCTACCCTACACCACCCTCTAGACTTCCCGATTCCCCTCAGCAGGGTTTGTATTAACTTCCTTGTGGTGGCTTCAATCCCGAGCCCTTTGGGAAGGACTATCCTTTTGTTATATCCCTACCCCAGGCCACAATGACCACAGATGCCTTCTGTCTACAGTAGGGAGAGGTGTGCGGGCAGGACTGTCCAAGGCACATGGACTCAGATCGAGACCATACTGCGTATAAATGTCCTGGAGACGAGGGCAGTCTTTTAGCATTGCAGGCCCTTCATGCCTCTCTTCCAGGGACTATTGCTATCCAGTCAGAACAAACAGGGGGAAACCAGGTCTTACCCCCTTTGCCAAGAAAACACGAGAGTCTGGGAATGGGCGATCTCCACCAACCGCTTCCTGTTAGCAACACACATTCCGGGTCTGTCCAACATACTGGCAGACAAATTGAGCAGAACTATCCTCACTCCTTACGAGTGGTCTCTGAATCCTTGTGTAGCGGAACAGATCTTCCTCAAGTGGGGTCAGCCTTACTGCGATCTCTTTGCATTGCCTTCCAACATGAAGTGCAGTGAGTTTTTCGTTCCAATTACTTCTTTACAGGAAGTCCCCAGAGACACTAGTCCATGCTTGGCCACCCTGGCTTTGAGTATCCTCCACTTCCGGTTATGACAACATTTTTACAGAAAGCTCGTCTGTTGGGGAGCAAGATTATCCTCTAGCCCCGTTCTGGTTCCCCTGCCTGCGGTCTCATCTCGGATCTGATTTCTCATCCCTCTGGAATGACTCCTGGATGATCTCAAACTCTTGGCTTGGCTGATTCAGTTCCCCTAGATGTTCTTCGTCTTCCCTTGCTGCAGTCCTGACTATTGGGTATAGTCCGCGTCCCAGTCGGCCCGAATACCAGAGTATAAGGCTGACGTCGGTCATGGCGCCTTAGACTGACGTCAGTACGTCAGGGTACTAATGCGCATGACCGACGTCATTTCCTCAGTCTTTTTTGCCGCATGGTCCGATGCAGAAGCAATTTTGCGAGTGCAGGTTGGCGTTCTGAGATTTTCCGAAACCGGAGTTTCAGACCGAGTACAGAGTTGGCTAAGTAACCCGTTAGAACATTTTGGTATTTTCTTGCCTCAGTATATTACCGGATGTCAGAAAAAGTGAATAACTGTATTTCTTGTGGGAAGCAGATACCGCATAGGGATTATCATACATTGTGTATACCTTGTTTAGGGCCTGAGCACGACGTTGTTGGTTGCCGCTCTTGTGCTAGATTTAATAAGCGCACTATTAAGAGGAGGCTTGATTGTGCTAGGTTAGTGTTTGGGAAGCGTTGCAATTATACTATGCCGTCGGATGCTCCGGCCTGCTTCATCTAAGAAGCGCAAGGACAAAACAGTGAAGTCTAGGGGTGAGGAACCGGCAGTCCCGGACGTCGGTCCTTTAGAAGGCTCAGGGGAGCCAGAGGTTTTGCCAGGAGTCTCTATGGAGTCTCAGGCAGATACTTTACTGTTACAGGATGTGCCTTCTCAGGAAGTAGGCCAGGCTGAGGGGCTTCTCAGGTAACTGTTCTTCCCTCTCTTCCCAAGGTAGTTAGGGCCTCTCCTTCTGTTTCCAGAGCTTCTTTTAGAGGAAGGCCAAGTTCAGCTTCTGTAGGGGCTTCTTCTAGCATTTCGGGCTCTGTGCCTAAGAAACATATGCTTAAAATGGCTGAAGATTTGATTACTCTGATTAGAGGTTCTATGCCCCCACCTGATAAGAGGCCTAGGGTGGAACAGGAGTTTGATAGTTTTGAACAGTGTTCACAGGCTTCAGAGTCTTCTGTGGAAGACTTGCAAGAGTTTCCTGCTTATTCTGATTCTGATGTGGATGATTCCACTCCTTCAGCTTCTCCTCCTGAGGATTTTTCATTTTCAGAGACTCTTCACTCCATGAGGGAGCACTTTAAATGGGAAGGCCAAGATTACTCTGATTCCAGGAAAAGGCTTAGGGAATTCTTGTTTTGCCTCAGCATAGGCCCTTAGCTATTCCTCCTGTGTTGAATGTGGTGGAGGATGTTTTGCAGAGGCTTCTCTGAACCCTGATTCCTTGCCTCCTGCTCCTGTTAAGCCTGATAGGTATTATAGGGTGCCCGAAGCTCATAAGTATTTGTTTAAGAGTCCCAGGGCGGACCCAGAAACTGTTTCTCAGGGGCCTAAAGGAGTTAAAGCTTCTGTTGTTAAAAATCCTGTACCCTCTGATAAAGAGGCAAGGGCTTTGGATAGGTGGGGTAAGAAAGTATATACTTCTTCCACTCTAGCCATGAGGCGTTGAATTGTCAATTTCATATGCTGAAATATCAGAATTATCTCCTTTCACAATTGAAATCTAAGGTAGATACTTTGGCGGAAGGTATTGAGTGTAAAGAATTGCTGGATTTGGTTCATGTGTCTGAACAAGTGGGTAAGCATTCTTTGCAGTGTGGTTTTGATGCTGTTCAGGCCTCCTCGAGGGTGGCTGCTACTAGTTCTGTTCTTCGCAGACATGCATGGTTGAAGGATCAGAATTTAGCTGAGCATGTTAAGACCAGGATTTTGGATGCTCCTTTACAGTCTGATGTGTTGTTTGGACCGCCTGTGGAAGCAGTTTTAAAGAAAATGGAGGACAAAGCTAAGTCTATGCAGACTGTTAAAGATTTTTTGCAGGTGCAGCCTCCGAAGTTTAGTAGAAATTGGCCTGCTAAGGGGTGGACATATCCTGCTTATGGTTCCCAGTCTAGGGGTAGATCTAGGCGTGGTAGGGGCAGGGCTCAAGGTTCGTTTAGGCCTAGATCAGACAGTTCACCTGCTCAGACTTCTGGTGAGGGCAGGGGTCAGTCCTTTCGTAAGCAGAACCAATGACCTGCCTTTTCAGCTGCCAGTGGACTCTCGTCTGGCAGCTCCTTTGGGAGGAAGATTGTCTCTTTTCAAAGAAAATTGGGATTTAATCACTCAAGACAGATGGGTGCTGGATATCATTCATCATGGGTACAGATTTTATTTCCACACAATGCCCCTTTCAAAGGCATGCCAGATGTTCCTCCTCCACAAAGAAAAGAGGCTCTCAAGCAAGTTTCCCAGTTACTCCAGATAGGGGCTATTCAGCCAGTCCCTGTGTCAGAAAGGCGCTTCGGATTTTATTCTCGCCTGTTCCTAGTACCAAAGAAGGGGAACACGTGGAGACCAATTTTGGATTTATCTATCCTCAACACTTATCTGGACATTCCCAAGTTCAAGATGTTGGCGTTACAGCAACTGTTACCTCTGCTGGGCAAGGATCACTGGATGGTAACTTTGGATCTCAAGGAAGCTTACCTTCATGTGCCCATAAGGCTAAGTTGCAGAAAGTATCTGCGGTTTCGAACTGGAGATTTTCATTATCAGTTCTCTGCATTGCCCTTTGGCTTATCTACTGCCCAGAGTATTCACAAAGGTTCTGGCTCCAGTGATAGCTTACTTCAGGCTTCAAGGCATTCAAATTTATCCTTACTTGGACGACTGCCTGATTCTGGCTCAAGAAAAGAACACCTTCTACAGCATCTGGAATATGTCATAGCAGTGCTAAGATGCCTAGGGTATTCTGTGAACGAAATAAAGTCCAGTCTAGTACCCTCTCAAGACATGTGCTTTCTGGGTGTGAGACTGAATACAGCAGCCCAGATGGCCTTTTAACCCCGGACAAACAAAAGAGTCTGTCACTTTACTTCCATCAACTATCTCATCAGTCCGTGCTGACTGCAAGGACAGTCCTTCAAGCATTAGGGTTCATGGCATCTTGTATTCTGGTGCTTCCCAATGCCAAACTGCATATGAGGAAGCTGCAATGGTATCTCAAAATGTATGGACACAGCACTGCCAAGATTTGGACACTGTCATTCAAATAATACCTTGCCTTCAAAAGGAATTCTTGTGGTGGGCTCAGGAATGTCACCTAAACAAGGGACTCTCTGTGACCCGGCCAGAGGCGAGTCAGACTTTAACGACAGATGCCTCGGACACTGCTTGGGGAGCTCATCTAAATGGAAAGTGGATACAAGACAAGTGGCCTGCCAGACTACAGCATCTACATATCAACATGAAGGAGATGTTAGCAGTCCAGTTTGCATTGGTGGCGTTCAAGGAGTTACTTCTTCCAGGGCAGGTGTTGATTCTGACAGACAACACAACTGTCATGTGGTACATCAACAAGCAAGGGGGAACACATTCTTATCCTCTATGCAGGCAAGCAATGATTTTATGGGAGACTGCGTTAAGCCTGCAACTGACTCTTCAGGCAAGGTTTCTGCCAGGAGCACAGAACTCCCTAGCAGATGTATTAAGCAGACAAATCATGGATCCCCACGAGTGGAAACTGGATCTTCATGTATTTCAGAAATTGACAGTGTCATGGGGAACTCCAGACATAGATCTGTTCGCTTCTCCACTAAACCACCAGCTGCCAAAGTATTGCACAAAGGGGTTTCATCACACAGCTTGGAAAGTGGATGCTCTGTCTTTCAGTTGGAAAAACCTTCATGTCTATGCTTTTCCACCTCTACCTCTTCTTCCAAAGGTATTACTAAAGGTCAGACAGGACAGGCCAAGGATGATTTTGATAGCTCCAGATTGGCCTCGGCAACACTGGTACCCACTTCTAAGGAGTCTTGTAAAGAAGCCTCCATGGCCTTTACCTCTGATTCCTCATCTGTTATCTCAGAAGGACGGTCATCTGCTCAATGTCAAGCTTCAATCTCTCCATCTCACAGCTTGGCATATTCTGTGTTGAAACATGGAAGGTCTCAGCTTCCTCAAGTTTTAAATGTGATTATGGAAGCTAGAAGGCCTAGTACTAGGAGAGTGTACGCAGAAAAATGGAAGAGATTTTTATTTTGGTGTACAGCAAAGAATTTGGAGATTTCAGAGCCTAATTTGAGTGTGGCTCTTCAATATCTTACTGAGTTATTGGACAAAGGTTTGTCTTTCTCTTCCATAAAGATTCATGCTGCAGCAATTTCAGCTCACTATGATTGTGACCCACCTTTGTTTTCGCATCCTTTGTTCAAGCAGTTTCTTAGAGGGGCAAAGAATATAAGACCCCCAAGAGCTCCTACTCCTGCTTGGGATCTCAATTTTGTGTTGGAAAAACTTACTCTACAACCTTTTGAGCCGGCAGCTACTGCTGAATTGAAATATTTGTCATGGAAGACGGCTTTTCTGTTGGCTATTACTTCTGCAAGAAGGGTGTCTGAGTTGCAGGCCCTTATGGCAGTAGAGCCCTTTTGATTTTCCATAAGGACAGGGTATCATTACGTACTAATCCTTCCTTTATGCCTAAGGTGGTTTCTAGTGTGGCTTTAAACCAAACTATTCATTTGCCTACGTTTCTTGCAGATCCTCAAAATAAAGGGGAAAAGATTTTGCACACTTTAGATGTACACAGGCAATTGCGTTATTATTTGAGCAGGACTAAAGATTTTAGGCAGTCTCAGCAGTTACTTGTTTCTTTTGCTTTAAGTTCACAGGGCAAACCTGTGTCAAAACAAACTATTTCTAGGTGGATTGGCTTTTGCATTGCATTTTGTTATTCCCATCATGGCAAAGAGGTTCCAGCTGGGATTAGGCCTCATTCCACTAGGGCTACTGCCACTTCAACAGCATTTCTAAGGGCGGTGGCAACTAAGGATATTCTGGAAGCAGCTACTTGGAGTTCAGTGCATACTTTCTCTAGGCATTATCACCTGCCTATATACTCTAAGTCTAGAGCTGGTTTTGCCACAGCTGTTTTACAAGGCATGTTGTCAGCTCCTGCTACTTTATAATTTGCCAGCCTCCCTTACCTCTGCTTTGGGATTCTACCCAATAGTCAGGACTGCAGCAAGGGAAGGCGAAGAACATAGTACAGTTTTGTACCTACCATAAATGTAGATGTTCGAGGATTCCCTTGCTGCAGTCCAATTTACCCTCCCTCCTTCCCTCTGTGTTTCAGGGTGGTTGTGTAGGTGCCTTTACATGCTTATATTTTTTGTATATATATTACTGTATATATTGTACATGTTTATTGGTGCAGGTTGTTTTTGGGACTTGTCTTTTTGGGTCTTCTGACATCTGGGGCAAGAAAAGACTGAGGAAATGACGTCGGTCATGCGCATTAGTACCCTGACGTACTGACGTCAGTCTAAGGCGCCATGACCGACGTCAGCCTTATACTCTGGTATTCGGGCCGACTGGGACGCGGACTATACCCAATAGTCAGGACTGCAGCAAGGGAATCCTCGAACATCTACATTTATGGTAGGTACAAAACTGTACTTTGCCAGGACTCCCGGTATCTCTTCCCTAGTAAAGTCTCTTACCTAGTCAAGTCTAGCCTGGTGGCGGTACACAAACCCTCTACCAGGAAGATTTACAGTAGCAAATGGAAACTTTTCCATTTGGGCTTCACGAAAGAACTTGGATCCTTTCACCGCTCCTATTCCAACAGTACTGGAATTCTTGTCTCATATTTTTCAGCAAGGGGCCAGCTCATCTACTGTGAAGGTTCATCTGGCTGCCCTTTCCATATTGGGGACAACTTTGGTTCTCTTGCTGCTGCCAGAATTTGTAAGACCTTTCTAAAAGGCATTTTACTTGAGAGCCCCTGTTAGAAATTCATCCCTGCCCTGGGATCTGACCTTAGTTCTTCAGGTGTTGGTTGCACCTCCGTTCGAACCCGCAGCTTCCGTTTATCTGAAGTTCTTATGGAAGACTGCCTTTTTGGTAGCCATTACTTCAGCCAGGAAAGTGTCAGAGCTTCAGGCTCTGTATCAAACCTGCATACCTTGTGTTTCATAAGGATAGGGCATCTCTGAGGACTAATCCCCCCCCCCTTTTTCTCCCTAAAGTTGCTTCCGAGACCAACATTAATCGGTCCATTAATTTGTCTGTCTATTCTCCTTTGTTCTAGAAATTGGGGAAAATTAATTTGCTGGATGTTCAGACAGTCAAGTTTTTATTTGCACAGGATGGTAAGTCTGATCAACTTTGTCTCCTTTGCTAAGCCTTTTCTAGGGAAATTAGTTTCAAAGGTGACTCTCACCAGGTGGATTTAGAGTTGTATCCTACAAGTATACAGAGTCTGGCTTACCAGAACCAATGGGAGTTCATGCTCATTCTAGGCGTTCTATGGCAACGTCTTCTGCATTCTGGTTTAGTTTCCCTGGATGACATTTGTTCAGCGGCTACTTGGGCATCCTCACACCTTTATTTCTCATTATAAACTGGATTTGCTGTCTACAGGAAGGACTGCCTTGGTCTCTGCAGTGCTCCGGAATATCCTTAAGGGCCTTCCAAGATTTCGGGTAGCTGGGGACTGTCCCACAGGTTGCTGATCAAATGACATTAACTACAGATAACGAAGTTATGTACTCACCATAACATTCCATCTGAGTAGGTAAACTTCATTTACCAACCGTCCCTCCCTACTTCCCCCTGACCTTGATGGTTACTTAGCTGAGCTCGAGGTTCAGACTTATGTCCTCGAGTCAGGTGTCTCAAGTTTAGTTTATTTTATGTGCAGGTGGCAAACGAGATCGGAGGATTGGAAGGAGGTTGCAGTATAGTATGGGTAAGGGGGAGGAGCTTGGAGCTCAGATCTTCTTTTTCCTTGGTATGCTGCCGGCTCTGATCAGTGTTGGATCTGAAACCCACAGGTTGCTGACAAATGAAGTTTATCTACTCTGAACGTTATGGTGAGTACATAACTTTTTTATTCCATAGCTCTCAAGTTGCGTTAAATGATATTGTCCCGCTTTAACTTTCCCTCCATCCTTTGTACACAGGACTGATTAGAAGGCTTCTGCTTCAGTCTTCACTGCCTAAAATCTGCTTTGATCTGACCACCTCTGATTCAGAATCTTTTCCTAGGACCTGATAATCTCCCACCATTGACTTGGTGCCAACCAAGTTACCATCCCCTTTCATGAAGAGACTGCACTCCATCTCCCTCATTAGCCTTCTGTTGTGCTTCAGGAGTCCGACCAAAGCAGATACGGCTAGGATGATATTTCTTTCTGTACAAATGCAGATCAATGTTCTTCCAGCTCCTGCTCCTATCCCTTCAGGAAGTATTGGTTTGCTAGAAAAAATGAAGCTATTAGCATTTCAAGCCTCCTCAAATTAAGAAGGGCAAAATTATGATAAATTTAATTAATATGCTAGGTGCACTTTATTGGTACAAAAATTTTTAATCCTAATTTTTTACTGATTAAGAGTACACTTACACATTAATTTTGAAAGTGTTTATAACATTTTTTCATTGAATATTAATTATAAACGAAATAACAATTTTGAGACAATTTTTTAAACGAAATAATAATTTATTGACAATGTTATATGTAGTAGAAAACACCCACAGTTCACACTTTATATGTTAATGTTTAGTTTAAATACAAGTACATTTTTTTAGGTATTTAATGGATATTTAATACATATATTTACACATATATTTATATTTGTATTTATATATTTTTAAATATTTATATAATTATATATTTGTTTATATATATTTACATATATTTATATAGTTGCATATTTATTTATATCAGTGTCAATCAATAACAATGTACTTAATGTAGTTGGAAATTAATTAATATAACAAGATTGTTACATAGTAATACGTGCATGTTTATAGACACACAAATAATATTGTATTAAATGAACACTTTTTAGAACTTTTAGCACAAGTTTTAACAGATTTTAATTAAAGGTTGCTTACTGTTAAAATATTACAACACTGAAGCTTTATGTTAATTTAATAACATTAGATTTGACACATGTCTTCCCTTTAAGATGAATAATAAAAGGTTCGACAGAATATGAATTGCTAATTCAAAATCTATCCTACGAAGTTCGAGCAGTGATAATGCTAACGAATAATATCTTACATTTGACCTAACTAACATCTAAAAACACATTATATTCTTTCAATGAATACAGCAAGTAAGAACAAATAGTAGGTGGTTAGCGATCGCCAAGATATAACACGTACGACAACTGAAGAGAACGAAATACCCAACACATTAATGGATTTTTTATAATTCATGGGCAATAAAATAAACAGAGCAAAACAAGGACTAAAAGTAGTTAGATTTATACAAGACCTAACATTTGGTTCTTCGGTTTAGTTTTACCCGCTGTAGACAACAGGACAGTGGAGGGGTTCTTGCACAACAAAACTTTTTTTATTTTTATTTTAACACAAGTATTAGTTGAAGAACCTTATTAGTAACTAAAGCAACAATTTATTAGTTTTAGAACAATGTTTCATATAACATCACTGGTTGACAAGTGCAAATAACAGTGAACAGAATGTACTATGGTAGAAGTACTTTAAAAAAACTGTTTGACGAAAATTCAAGTGAACTGAATACGTTTAGCAGTGATTTTCCTTTAAACATTAATGAAGTACTACCCTATAATTGACTTAATTGGAGTGTTACAACTTTTTTAATTGAGTAATTGAATTTTTAGCATTGTATTTAAGCAAGCAAAGAAATGTTAGTAGATTATCTTGAAAAAGCCCGTCATAGGAACGGGTGAAAGCGCTTGATTCATTCTTTGTTTTACTTTGGATTTTACTACTAGCAAGTGTTTTACCTGCCGTGTATTTTTACTGTTGCTTCGCATTAAAGGATTTATATCAACGGAGAAGTATTTTTTACCATAAGACTTTTTAAGACTTTCAAGAAGAAGTTTATTGGGCTTTTGTGCTTCTGCAACTTTTTTCTAGCTGCCTTTTGGGACTTAGTTCGTGTATTGTGTTAAGTATTGGTTTGCACTACACCTCCACTACTGGCTACTACTTCAATCCGGCCATCTGTTTTCATAGCTTCTTGATCAGTCTGCTTGCACTACCTGTATCTAATCTGAGGAATATTGTTATCCCTGGCTCCAAGTATTCTCTGAGCACTCTGGTTCTGAGTTTGGAGCCAGATGACTCTAGTAGCCGTAGCATCCCTGCTGGATCCAAGGTGTCAGGTTCTCTCTGCTCCTCTGCACCTTTGCATTGCACAGCTTTGCACCAAACTTAAGTTAAACCCTTCAGGGCAGAGGGAGTCGATGGGGCAGAAGCAAGTCTGCTCTGGTCAATCTGCTTTCTCGCCAGGATGTTCTGCTTTTGAGGTGGAGAGTTTCTTTGCTTCAAGATGGGACAGTTTCTCCCTTTGGATCTCCTTTCAGGATCTTGTGTTGCATCTTGAGTGCATTCGACCTCTACAGGGATACCCTGCTGGGTAACCTGAACTATTGGGAATGGCTATCTCCCTCATATTTCTCCAGTGCATCCCACCAAAGTACCTTGGAAGACTGAAAAAGGAGTCACTCACATTTTCCATGGGAATCTGCGTATACTGATTTTTTGACTAAGGGGAAGGACCCTCAATATCACCACTTTAATGTCTGCTTTGGAGATGTTCTAGAGCTCCTTAAAGGCTATTGGTCCTCCCAAAATCTCTCTGGTGGAATCTGTATTCCTGGAGGGGTTTGGATCTGGCCAGTCTACCTCCTGGTTAACTCCGTCCACTAAATGAACAGATTTGTTCTTGAAGGTGTGGAAAGAGCCAGACTCTGAGCCTATCCCCAAGAGTGGATTGAGTTCTAGCACCGCCAACAGGAAGGGAGTCCTGAGTACATGTGGATGCAATTATCATGGCAGTGGCCTCTAGGGAGGAACTTGCAGAACAAAGCTCCACTTTCCCTATCTAGGAGTTGAAGGCCTTTGGGCAGATTTGGAAAGTGCGTCTATGCTTCAGCAAATTTAACTGTTTAGTTACTGAACTGCATTCTACTACATCCCAAAAACTATTATGGAACTGTTGAGTCTTTCAGGGACCACTGCTGCTGAGATTTTGGCTTGTGTGGCCTCACAATTGGCAACCCTATCCATTTCTAACTTCCATGAGGCTAATCTCTCCTGCAACTGAGTAACTTAAGGGCAGTGTGATCTCAATTAGGAGGCATACCTGATGTTTGTGACTTTATGGAGCCCTTAAAGTCCCTTTGTTCCCCCTTTGGAACTTAATTTGTCCCCAAAGTGAAGGACAGTCCAGGTGTGAAAGATGGAAAAACACTTTTTTTATTGACTCCCTCAAAGTTCCTTTTCTAGGAGGCAACGGGGAAGACTGTGGTCCAGAAAATCTCTGGGTCCTTTCCAAGATCCACGTGGAGACTGTTCGCCCAGAGGTGGGGGTAGGGACTTGGACGGAAAACTCTCACCACACAGCAGAGGTGATCCACAAAACAAAGGATCTAGAGATTTTTTTTTTCTGACCCTCAGCACTCCTGAAAGGACAGATTGTCCCCCTCTAGTGGTAGTTGGGGTTATTTGTCTCTGCACCAGTGAGCCTGGCTAGATATCACAGGATACCTGGATGCAGAGGATAATTTACAGAGGTTATACAATTCCGCTTTCACATCTACCTCTATCTTCACATATTTCGTAATGTTTCACCCACTCAAAGCATCAGCACTAGAAATACAAAAGGTGCCAAGAGCATCATCCAAGATGTCCCAGATCAGATAGAATCCAGAACTTGGTGCCAATGAAAATAAGGGACTGGACCAAGTTTATCAGCAACTCAAGTCTGACGTGTAAAGTTTTGTTTAGATTGTCACAGTTCAGTACATTTTACCTTTTTGGACAAGGATGTCTGGATATGCTTGATGGACCTTAAACATGCACATACTATCACATAAAATGAAGACTGTCCAGAAGGTACTTGTGCTTCTGTCTGGGAGCCAGTCGCTACTAGTTCCAAATTCTGCCTTTGTTGCTACAGCCACCAGGGTGTTCAAATGCATGACAGGGGTAGCGTCTCACTTGAGACTACAGGGATTCTGGGTTTCTCTAGACTGGGGGTAGCTTCTCACTTGAGACTACAGGGATTCTGGGTTTCTATCTAGACTGGGGGTAGCTTCTCACTTGAGACTACAGGGATTCTGGGTTTCTGTATCTAGACTGGCTCATGTCTTATTAGCAGATGGTCAAGGCAGTGATCAGGTACTCCAAATTTGCTGCTTCTAGGAATTACCATAAATTCTAACCAGTCTCAGAATATTTTCATATCCTGGAATTTCTAGGAACTGTGTTCAATAGTTATCTGCAAGTTAGCTTCTCTTCCTCTAGCAAGAGAGCAATCAACTGTCAGTTCCAGTTCAAAAAAAGTAGTTCACAGTACCAAGATTCCAGCCTGGTTGAGTCTTTGAGCCTTGGGGTCAGTCAGATGCCATAATTTTGGTGCCCCTAGCAAACTTTCTTATGAAAGTTCTTCAGTGGATACTAGTAACACTGGTGTCTTTATTGGTGAATGTTAGCCCAAATAAAAATCACTCTGGTGTGCAAAAATTACCTTTTGGATTCTATCAAATCAGGTTTTACAAGGTTGTTTCATTCTCCCTCAACCGAAGGCCATAGTGCCAGACTCATCCCAGATTGGGGCTCACTTCCTGGGGAAAACTGTTCAAGGAGCTTGGTTCCCCAAAGAGTCCAACACTCAATGTCCTGGAAATTAGAGCAGTGCTGTTAGTGTTGCAGATCTTTCAAGACTGTCTCCCTTTTGGGACAATTATGATTCAAACAGTTGTCAGTTTTGACACACAAACAAGAAGCCAGGTCTTACCCCTTTACCTTTTTAGTGTAACAATCTGTGATCTCATCCAACTGCTTTCTAATAGAAATGCACACACTGGGGGAAGTCAGACATGATGGACAAATTGAGCAGTTCTATTCTACCTCATGAGTGGTCTCCACATGAAAGTGACAAATGATTTTCCACATGTGGCTAGCCTTGCCATCTTTTTGCTTCTCCCATAAACAAATGCAGCAGCTTCTTTGCCCGGATCTCCCCCCATTGAAATCAAGAGGGATGCTGTGCTCCATGATTGCCCCCCCTGAATTTCTCTGCTCATCCCAAGACTCCCTTGTTCCCCAATTTTCTACAGAAGGCTGCCAGGTTGAAGAGCAAAGTTCATCCTCATTGCACCTTACTGGACCTTAGTGGCCCTACACCACTGAAATTAGAGGAACTGGAGTTTTTGGCAAGATTAGGCTTAATGCATACAACTTACCAGGTATAAATGAAAATTGTAGTTTGAGTAGTGTGCTAAAGCTTAAAAGTTTGAAAAGATTACTTTAGGATAAAGTAATACAGGTAAAATATCCATGAGAAGAAAAAATGAATACTAATTGTATAAATTAACAAATTACTGGTGGTTCGTATTGAAGTCTACACTAGTATGATTAAGTGTTCATAGGAGTTTAAAGGACTTGTATGGAAATATATTTTTTTTAAAACTAGTTATAAATATCACTTTTTGGTTTATTTGTTACTATTTTATTAGTTTAGATTAGTTTATCAAACTATTTTACAATAGTTTTGTATTTATTTATGACAGTGGATGGTCTTGAAATTTGAAGTAATTTAGAGAAGTATTCCTTTTGGTAAGCTAATAAACTAGTTAATGTAAAAAGGGGGAGGTATATATAACCTGAATGTGATTTGGTATATTGTCTGAAGAAGTTTGGTAATAGTAGCAAATGAAAAGCGCTTTATTTTATTAAAATTTTCTTTGTTTTATTGGTGTGCTTTGGCATTGCTGCTACCTGTCTTGTTTACTTTAGTATCCCCATTAAAACTAATATCTCTTGGCTTTTCCCAGTTAGGGGTCACCACCATTGAACTCTGGTCTGCTAATGATCGGCGGTGGATTTTCAGTTCTAGGTGCCAGCCCGACACCCAACCTTCAAAGGCACACCCATTCACACAGCCTACCTGCATATCTTTAAATGTCACTCAACCACTGGGAGGACTTGTAGACTCTACACAGAAGGTACTGCAGCCGAGAATCTAACTTCTTGCTGTGAGGCGACTACACTAACTGCTGCAAGTATCCCTGTTGCACTTAAGCATGCAGATTATATCTTGTTCTAAATTCTATTAAGAACAATTTTTATTTACTCTCATCCTACTTCCCCCTCCTGAGTGTTCTTCCATATCAATGACATTAAGTGGGGCATATGCTTTAGTCTCCCCCCCCCCCCCCAAAAGAAAGTCCAATATTTCTAGGTTCTAATGTTTCACAAATGTTAATTCTTTGTAATCAAACATGTGTCAAAGTTCTGAGTTGCTTGCTTTGTTCCTGTTTATCTCAATCTCCCAAACCCAGTATCTGCTTCATTTCCAACATATACTCACTCCTAGTCAACTCTCATACTTTTGTCTTGAGCATTTTCTGTTGAAACATTGTAAAAGGTTTGACAGCTCTGTTTATTACTAGAAGAACAAGAAGCAGAATCTCTTGTTTCACACCTCGCTGGATAAGCTTGATTTCCTCCTTAGCACAGTTTGCTTACTGCAGGAAAGAATATTAAGACAGCTGGGTACAGCAGTTTAAATCTCATGCTTCTTGACGCTTCCTGATTTAGTGGAATAAATGTAATATTCTGTGATGGACAATGAGCTAACATCTACAATGTCTCACTCCTTTTGTCTTCAGCCACAGTGTTAGAATCTGCTTCTGCTGGTAGGCTTGCATCTTTACTATTAAATATTCAAGCTGCTTTCTCATGGACAGGTTTGCAGCATGCGCACACGGTGTCCTTTCAGCTAACTGATGTGGAATACTAGTCCAGTTGCTTATTTGTGCTTTCTTAAAATTAGGTCTGTTCCTTACCAGTTTCTCTAGCACAGCAGAAAATCACAAGTTTTCCCCTACATGCTTTGACCCAATTATGTAGCCCAGAATAGCATCCTGCTATCACCCAGAATACCGCAGTACAAGAAAATCGACTTCAACAATTGGCTAAGCTTCTGGTGTCACTCTAAGGCGATACAGTATCTGCCTGGGATGAAATTATCGATAAACCACAATGCTTTGCTAGAGATGGCCTGCACCTGTCGCCCCTGGGATTCTGGATACTGGCTAAGGCTTTTGCTGCCCCTGTAGTGCCTTTTTTAGGCAAGGTTCAAATGACAAATTCACCACAGGAACAGGCAAGCAAAAACTAAACTGAGGGTAATGCTACTCAATGAAAAGTCTAAATCTCAAAATGCACTCGAGGCACTCCTTAAAATGGAGAAAATAAATTACTGTGCAGTGACTGAGACCTGGTTCAAGGCTCTAGAGCACCCCTGCATTACCAGGCTAACTCGTACCACACTTCAGCCATCTAACCTGGATCAAAACACCAAATGCGGAGATGTCCATATTCAGGATATGCACACCTTCAGGCTAGTTGAGCAGTATAATGCATCAGAGGTTATCAAAGTGCAACTAACTCTGGGCAAACCTGCAATCCAAATTGTAGCTTGCTACAGATCCCCTACCATGCCCCAGGATTCACTCTTTTTTGATGTACTGGAAAATATTAGGGTTAAACCAAACTCCCTAACTGGCGATTTTCAACTACCCCACCATTGACTGGGAAAACTATTGTACCAACTCTTTCGCTCAATGCTTTCTGGAATTCCTAAATTCCAATGCCCTGGATCAGCTTATCCACACCCCCACCAGGGGCAACAATATCCTAGACCAGGGGTGTCCAACCTTTTCAGTTGCAAGGGCCACATTGAGTCAACAGAAATGGTCTGGGGGCAAACGGCAAGTGAGGACCAAAAAAAAGGTCTCTCACAAACTGAAGAGCAAAAAAAAAAAGGGGGGGCAAAAGACCACAGGTATATGCGGACTAATATTTACTGTTTAGTTCTGTTACAATTCAAGAACAAGGGAGCTTCTCACATCTGCTTTCTGCAGGACATAATTAATCTACCACCAGTCCAGCTAATGTCTTATCCACAAGAGGCAAAACAGAGAATATGAAGGCATATAAATGTTACTTCAAAAAGAAAAATCCATGGTATCCCCTGAAGTCTCAGAAAACCCAATATGCAACCTATACTGGGTCAAAAACAAACCAAGAAGAAACTTTGTAGTGTGGCAGGTGTGGAGGTTATGCAGCTAGTTCACTAATAAGAATTGAAATGTACTACAAAATAATAAAACAGAAAATAGAAGGATATTCCATTTTTAACTCAACTGTGGACTACCTACACAGCAGATAACATGCATCTGTACTTATCAACTGATGTACCACAAGGCAATTATATTATGAGTGTTTTATATGAAAGGTACCTGCATGCAAGTTTATATAAAATATCTTATGGGTGCCATAATTTTTGATTTTGTCACACTGATATGAAGACACAATTTCTTGCAAGGCCAGTTATATTGAGTCCTTAGTGAAAGGGGATAACTCCTGCAAAGTCAAACTGGCTGAGCCCAAAACATATTCTGTCATGAGGAGTACCTGCATCTGCAATTGTGAAATGTGCTTCTTTACAAGGAGTCATTAAAAAATGTCTTCATGTTGAAAGTTAGACTGCAGTGTAATTTAATAACTCAGGCATCCCGTTAACCTTAGCTGGTGGAATAAAGTAGATAATCACCTGAAGAGTAGTTCAAGGGAAAAACACCAAAGGCAATAAGTTTTTGGCTTCTAGTCACTGATATCACTCACTATCTGGTTAGATTTTCAGGCAGTCATAGAACTGCCAACAGGGAAATTCTGATCCTCCAGTGTAGGCTGGGATAGTCCCCATATAACAGCAATATTAACCTTGTAAACTTTTCATTCTTCTAGTCACAAACTTGAAACCTACAGTAACAAATTACTGCAACAACTGACAAGTATGCATTGTAAGCAAAACATAGGTATTTATACAAACTAGTCAATTGATTATCACTAAGTTAGTTGCAATTATAAAAGTAATTCATATCTACAGATAATCATTTGTGCATACTTGGTGTTTAAGACAAAACTAAGGTAAAACAAAAGGATTTTGTTTTCTCTTTTATTCTTTATATATACAAAGCAGTTGCCTACATTGTACAAAATAATATTTTTCTGTGTGATCATTAGCAAGTACACCCCCCGACCGACACACACACCCCCGACCGACACACACACCCGACCGACACACACACACACCGACCGACACACACACACACACCCCGACACACACACACACCCCGACACACACACACCCCGACCGACACACACACCCCGACCGACACACACACACCCCGACCGACACACACACACCCCGACCGACACACACACCCGACCGACACACACACACACACCCGACCGACACACACACCCGACCGACACACACACACACCCGACCGACACACACACACACACACACACCCCGACCGACACACACACACACACCCGACCGACACACACACACACACACACACACACACACCCCGACCGACACACACACACACACACACACACACACACACACCGACACACACACACCCGACCGACACACACACACCCCGACCGACACACACACACACCCCGACCGACACACACACACACCCCGACCGACACACACACACACACACACACACCCCGACCGACACACACACACACACCCCGACCGACACACACACACACACACCCCGACCGACACACACACACACACACCGACCGACACACACACACACACACCCCGACCGACACACACACACACACACACCCCGACCGACACACACACACACACCCGACCGACACACACACACACCCCGACCGACACACACACACACACCCCGACCGACACACACACACACACACCCCGACCGACACACACACACACCCCGACCGACACACACACACACCCCGACCGACACACACACACACCCCGACCGACACACACACACACACCCCGACCGACACACACACACACACCCCGACCGACACACACACACACACACCGACACACACACACACACACACACCCCGACCGACACACACACACACACCCGACCGACACACACACACACCCGACCGACACACACACACACACACACACACACACACACACACACACCCGACCGACACACACACACACACACCCGACCGACACACACACACACACACCCGACCGACACACACACACACACCCGACCGACACACACACACACACCCGACCGACACACACACACACCCGACCGACACACACACACACACACACCCGACCGACACACACACACACCGACCGACACACACACACCCCGACCGACACACACACACACACACCCCGACCGACACACACACACACACACACCCCGACCGACACACACACACACACCCCGACCGACACGCACACACACACACACACACCCCGACCGACACGCACACACACACACACACCCCGACCGACACGCACACACACACACACACCCCGACCGACACGCACGCACACACCCCGACCGACACGCACACACACACACCCCGACCGACGCACATTATGTATATGAAATGAAGATATGTAAACTCTGATTTAAAAAAGTTTAATGTTATTTGTTAACAAGGAAAAACAAATTGCAATATGTCTTAACTTAATACAGAAGCCAAGTGGAACCTATTGCCATTAAAAAAAAAAAAATCAAATAAACTGCATTGTTCTTCTGCAGATAATGTTTTACGAATGATGAAGACTTTGACCCTGAAAACTGTATTCATGTTTACACTAATATCTGCTATTTTAATGTCAACTTTACAACACTAAATATGCAAAAAAAAGAAGCTGTAGCAGAAACTCGTGCAATATCTCTTATGTGAAATCACTTGAAATAAAAGCACACCAGCAGTGTAAACAGCAACACTATTTGTTTCATATTGTGATGTGACAGTAAATAAACATATACTCGGCCACTGCTCCCAGAGAGAATCCTAATTCCCATGTGACCACTATGACTTTTGAAAGAGCTAGTAAAACTTTGAATCTCTGACTAAAATATAAGATGCTCCCACCACAGTAGTAGGTGCAGTAGTAGTAAAGGGAGCAGACAGTGTCAAAATACTTAGCTTACCTTTTGCTATGTTGTAGTGTAGTCAGTGTGTACGCAATGAAATAAATCCTCTCTCCACGATGTCGCTCCTTCCTTCAGCTTTACCAGAAAACGCCCGAACGGTGTTTTCACGCATGCGCATACCAGCGGAAAGACGCTGGTATGAAAATAACGTGAAAAAAAGAAAGTTGGCGCATGCGCAGAACAGCAAAAGTACGCGGACGTGTAAACACACGGGAAAAAAGTTAAATTAAAATTAAATTTAAGGGTCGCGGGCCGCATGGAAGAGCTCTGAGGGCCGCATGCGGCCCACGGGTTGGACACTCCTGTCCTAGACCTAGTAATCATCAACATGAGTGACTGGTCTTCCACACCTGAAATCAACTCCTCGTTGGTCGGATCCGACCATAAGCTAATCATCCTAGATATCTGCATCCTGCCCCCCCATTAAGGAAACCACTGTAAAAAAATTTCTCCAAAGACAGAAGTAGCAAACTTCATGACACCCATGCAGATGGACGATAGTTATGACTGCTGAATCCTACACAGATGCACTCTAAACATTGGGAGTGCATGGATCATGTTATCCCAAACAGAACCAAGACGTAGATCATGCTATCCCAAACAGAACCAAGACGCTGTTCTCCAAAAAAGTTAATCTGGTGGTCCCCTGCCATAAAACTCCAACAGAAGGAAGAAACCGTTGCAAAAGAGTAAAATGCCATGAGTGGAGGAGCTCCCTGGTCAGCCTCAGTAAGAAGCTGAGATCCCTTATAAGATCCTCCAAAGCTAGCTATGAAAACAAAATCGCCACTGATTTCTAAGGGCAACCACAAAGCATTCTATAGCCATGTCAAGAATCTCGATGGCAACACCCAGATCTGCTCAGTTGCAGCACAACAGCATGAAAATTACAGAACCAACTGATATTGCCAACATCCTGACAGGTTCAGTGCTAACTTTACCCACTCACCCATATCTATACAAGAAGAATGCAGTGTCCCTGTAATCACATCTATGCAGGTAAAAGCTGCACTCTAAAACCAAAAACACAGCATCCATGGCACCGGACAACATCCCCAGGCTGAATTTTACATGAAGTTTAGAACAAACTGGCTCCCCATCCAAGCGCCATGTTCAAATCATTTCACGTCAGGCTTGGTGCCCACTGAATGGTGCAAAGCAACAGTTATCCCACTTTGCAAAGGGGGAGCCACCACTGATAATGGGAATCACCCTATTAGCCTGACAAGCCAGGTCTGCAAGACCATGGAACTCAAAGACATTGGTAGCCTCTAAACTCGACCCCACCCAGTTCATTTGTGAAAGGCAGATCATGCCTTCTGAACCTGATCGACTTCTTTGAGCCAGTCACCAAAGCTGTAGAAGAGGGGTAAGGTTGTTCACACAGCCTATCTTGACCTCGCCAAGGCTTTCAACACCATCCCCCATTCTGGAATTGTAGCTAAACTAGGTATAGATCCCTGTCACAAGATGGGTTGCTAGCTGGCTCATTGACAGAACCCACACTGTAAAAGTTGCAGACTCCAAGTCTGACTTCAAACCAGTGACAAGTGGAGTACCACGGGATTCAGTCCTGGGACCTCTCCTGTTTGGCATCTACTTTGAAGTACAGACTAATACAGAAGGCCTCTGGCTAACAGTTTGCAGATGACTGCAAACTAGGAGCCATAGTAGTCCCTAAAATGATGTGACATCCTACAGAAAGGCCTAAGATACCTGGTGTCAGAGGCATGGCCTCGAGCTCAATGCCAAAAAGTGCATGGTCATCCCCTTTGGTAAAAACTGTACCCATAAACTATCACATAAATGGTAATTTACTTAACGTGGAATGTGTGAGACCTTGGAACCCAGGTGGACAGTAGTCTCCTTTTTGATCACATCACCACAGTAGTTGGGGAAATCCTGTGGCACACCTCACGAGTTCTCATCCAGAAAAGGTCATTGTTCCCCTCTACTTGGCACTCTGTACCCATTAGAGTACAATGCCCCTTTTGGAATGTACCTCAAGACTTCTGCAGCAACTGGGAACGCCACAGAAGTACCTCTGAGGTTTACTGGCCTCAGATGCCATACACTGTCTCAAACTCCAGCTTTACTCCAGCATATTGCCTACTCTGAGGAGATCTCTGCCTAACATATAAAGCTGTGTTAAACCCAGAGCTGTTGGACATTCTACATCTAAAGAAATCCCAATCCTGAGCTACTCTCCAGGGACCTAAACCTAGTCACCACAATAAACCAGGCATGCTGGAGGGATAGATTCCTGTCCCAGAGACTTCTATACTCTGGAACAAGCTTACCCATCTATGTCAAGCAAAGTTCCTCATTGCCCTCAAGAAAAATCTTGAGTGGATGGGAAATGAGAAATACACCCGGTGGATCACTTCTGTGGCTCTGCTCGACAGGGGCTTAGGAAATTGACTCTCTTGGGTGACATAAGCCAGGGAACCTTGTTGGCTAGGCTTCAGCCCTTGGGCTGATAGCCTAGTACCTACATATGAACCAAGCCTAGTACCTACATATGAACCAATCCTCAGTTTTACTTTGAGAATTCTTCATTACCATCATTGGAAATCCTTCCTTCTCTTACCCTTACCCTTCTGAGTAGTCTTCTTGGTACTGTTCTCCACTCTCTGACGAGAAAAGTAGCTGTTTTAAACTAAAGATTGTGGCCATAAGTTATTTGTGGTCATAAGTTGCTGCTTTCCGATGGCCATGACTTGGTGTCGATTGTTTGAATATCTCCCACCTTACTGTGGATCCCCCCATGTGGGATTTGTAAATTTTTCGACTAGGACTATTGAGAGAACAAGTTGATCCTGAAAGGTGGTCTCAAATCTTTCTGAGGCTATCTCTGAGTCGGAGGACTAAACTCCACAAGAGGTTTTCTTCCTCATGGAGGTCACTCCATCTCCTTCTGGAGATCACAGGGAATCTACTTGTAAAGTGAAAATTACTACTCTGGTGCTGCCACATGTTACCGCATAAGTGCCAGGCACAGCACCCCCAGTTGATTCTTGCTTCAGCATGTCCTCCTTATAGACACTAGTTCCTGGTGCAGACACTTGTGGCTCCAACTGTTCAGTTGTGGCCCTTACCGGCACCATCCCTGCAGGTAGTCTCCTTCAGCACCGTTGGTACAACTCTCTTCGGGCCAGAGTCTGACTATACTGTCCTCCACAGTGCAGACAGTTTTGGCACAGACATGCTCTTTGGTGCAGTCCTTTTGGCACAGTCATTACTGGTGTGGACAGACTTCTGTGGTGCTGCTTTTGGTGCAGACATCCTCTCTTCCAGGCTCTGCACCACTTGAATTAGCAAGACCAAGTACTCTCCTTTGGATCTGTTCGTTTGTAGCCAATATAGCCCTTTTCTAGAAAAGCCAGAATCTTTCAGGTTTCTCTAGGTCTACCAGGAGCCTCTCTGAACAAGATGTGTTGCAGCTCGTTGACCAGTTGCTTGTGGCCAGGGGTGTCTCAAACGTCTAAACCTACGTTCCCACCTTCAGGTGAAAGTATTTCTCCTCAAACTCCAACATACTCAGACTTCCACCCAAGTATCCAAGCCCATTCTTCCGACAGCAGCTTCCTTCCCTCCATCCCCAATAGTGGACCTCACCTTTGGGCAAGTCGTCCTTGTGGCCCTCAGTGCACTGGGCATTGGGCTCTTCTCAGGCTAGTGGCTGTGCTGTGGGGGAGGGTATTCTTGGTTCCACACTTGTTTGTTTTTTTATTATTTTTTTTTCTCCTATGGCACCCTCCAGGAATCCTCCCCCTCATATTTCACAGTCCTCTTGAGATTCCTGGTCTGGGGGTTGGCTCATCGGAGGTGGGGTGTGACCCCGGTTCCGAGGTTGTGCTCTGTTCTGGGCTCCCATCCCTCTTTGGGCAGGCTGACCTTCCAGGACATGGAGAGGGCACTTGCCTCTGCTGGCAAACCCCACATATAGGGAGTCCTCTCCCCGCCTCTGCTGTATAATTCTCAAGCCACAACTGCCAGACACTGGGCACAAGGGCCACATGTTTCTTCCCCTCAGGAGACCCCCTCTTTGCAGTCTTCCCCAAAACCCTCAAGGCTTCGTGCAAGAGGAAGCTGAAGTCTTTGACCGAAAATATTCTGACTGGGAAGGGTCCTCACGGTCACCTCTGGGTGTGCTTTGACATATTCTATCCTTAGTGGGGTGACAGTCCTCTAATCCTTCCTCAGATGAATCTGTATTCCTGCAGGCCTTTCATGCCCAGCCCTTTACCTCCTGGATTACACTGCCAGTCAGTGTTTGTCCAGTGCGCATGGAAGGCTCCTGACACCCTGGAAGCTATACCACAGAGGCCTGATAAGATCTCTTCTCCCCAGCTGAGCATCCCCATTGGTCAAGAGGTCTTCCAGTAGATGCCATGATGGCAGCTGCAACCAAGAAAGACTTGGCAGAAGAGAAACTGTCCATCCGCCCCACAAGGCATTCCAGTTAGACTCTTAAGCGAGTTTTTGCTTAATTGACCTTTGCCGTAATGTTTGAACTATTTGGCACAGTTTACAAGGCTCCAGAGGGATCTTATCAGCCAACTCTTAAACCTTGGCAGGGGCCATTTCTGATGAGGTCAGTGACGCCACCACCCTAGAATCCATATCCAATTTTTCCATGCATCTTATTTCACATACAATGGAAGGAGCATCTAGAGCGGCTTGCGCAGGTAGTCACCACACATGCCTGGATGTGCCGTTCTGACTGGACTCCTTTTAAGGGTTCCTTTATGAATGCCCCCATCAAGGCTGTTTTGTTTGGCCCTAAAGTTAAACATATGCTGGCAAGGTGTGAACAAGATGGCAAGACCCTATCTGCCATTGGTGTCTCACTCGCTCAACAATTCTACTCCAGAAATCAGAGGAGAAGGAAGATGTGGCACAGAATCACAGGGCTCTTCACGTGATGTATGTGCAGAGTTCTTCCCTAGAGGCAGAGGGGGAAACTCCAATGGAAGATTCACCTTTCGGGGCAGAGGTCTGAAACTGGGGTTCCAGAGATTTTCTCTGGCCAACCCTATCAGCACTCCTGAAGCATTGCCTGACTGCTCACCTCTGGAAGCAGTCAGGTCATTTTTCCCTATACCCCACAGTATGGTGAAACATAACCACCAACGTTTGGGTACAGCAGATAATATGCAGAGGCTATCGCATCCTCTTCAATCTTTGTGCAGCCTCATCCAGAGAATTACTTGACATTCTACCCAGTCAAAGGGAAGCAGCAGCACACAATTCAAAAGCTGCTACAAAAGTAATCTAAAATGCTCCCCCCCCAGACAGGATCCATTTCTTTTACTCAAGGTTCTAAGTGCCAAAAAGACAGGGGACTGGAGACCAATTCTGGATCTCTGCACACTGAACAAATTTGTAAAAAGAGAAATGCCAGATGGTCACTGTTCATTCATCATTCCTCTTCTGGAAGACAAATGGATGTGCTATGTAGATCTTAAAGATGTGTATTGCCACACACAAATGGACAAACACTCCAAGAAGATACCTCCACTTCCACATAGGAACCAGTCGCTACCAATTTTGGGCACTGCCCTTCGGTCTCTCTACAGCCCCCAGAATGTTCAAATGAGTGGCAGTGGTTATCTACTTCAAGCAGTCCAGGAGTTTCCATATCTAGACTGGCTCCTCACTGCCCCCACCAAGTGTCTACTGGAAGAAGCCCTACACTACTCCTCACACAGCACAGCACCTGGAAATCATAAACTGCAAGAAGTCCAGCAAGACCCCAGCAAAATCTTTAGAATTCATCGGGGTACTGTTGGACATGAGACATTGCACAGCAGCTCTCCTGGACCACAGACTTCCAAGAATAAGGCATCCGTTTCAGCCACTGCTCTCGCCACAAATCTTCTGCTTGGTCCATACACCAACTCTTGGTCAATGGCAACCTCTATCACCGTTGTCTCTAGCCAGATTCCACATGACTCCTTCAGTGGTTACTTCTCACTCAGTGGGTACCCTTTACAACATCTCTTGTCTTTTCAGGTAAGTGTAATTGAGATGCAAGCAAGATTTACTCTGGATGTCTCCATCCCCAACAGTGGCCTCATCCCTTCAGCCCCCATCAGCTGAAAGCTGCGGTGACCACTGTCACCTCCCTGATGGGTTGGGGGGTATGTCAGCAAAACTGTCCAAGGCACTGGGTTGGAGACAGAGGTCCTTTTGCATATCAGTTTCCTGGAACTGAGGGCGGTGCTACTAGTGTTGCAAGCATTCTATTCTGTCCTGTCAGGGACCATTGCAATCCAATCAAACATGTCAGTGGTCTGGCGCATCAAGCGGGCACCAGATCTTATCCATTATGCCAGGAGGCCTTAATATGGCAATGGGCGATGGCTTTCAACCGCTTTCTAGTTGCAACACACATTCCCAGGAGCTCCGTGTTAGACAAGCGGAGCAGGTGCATCCTACAACCCCATAAGTGGTCCCTCCACCTTGTGATAGCAGCAAACATTTTCTTGCTGCAACCTATTCGCTTCCCCAACCAACTAAAAGTGCAGCAGCTATTTTGTCCTGATCACCCCTTGGGGACAGTCACAGACTCTGTAGTCCACAGTTGGCCCTCTGGTTTACTTTGTTTATCCTCTCCCCCTAATCTCCCAATTTCTGAAGAAAGCACGGCAGTTGAAAAGCAGTGATACTCATTGCTCCATATTGGCCTAGACAAGTCTGTTTTCCCTTCTGGCCTCGCTTGCTAGATCGACAGTGAATCCTCAATCCATCCCCAACATTTCTCCTATCTGCAGGGTCTGACTTCCCCCAATCTAATAACCCTGAAACTGACCACTTGGTTTCTCCACTTCCAATAATTGCCAGGCAGTAAAACCTCTCATCCCTGGTGCGCAATATTCTTGTTGCATCTCATAAATCATCCACCAGATTAATCTATTTCAATAAATGGAAAAGATTTTCTCTGGGCAGCGAATAAACAATTAGACCCCTGGTCATCCCCAGTTTTGTTGGTTTTGGATTACTTATCACATCTTTTCCACTCTGGGGTGTCTGCCTCTACTATTTGTGTGCATTTAGCTGCAATTTCAAATTTCCACATTGTGTGACATGAGCAAAGAATCAAACCAGACTCAAACTTTCTTGAAGGGGGTTCTTCACCTAAAACCTCCCTTAGGGCTTGCAGAACCACTGCCAAATCCAAACTGCTCCCCCTTTGAACCTGCGTCTTGATGTGATTTAAAATCTCTCGTGGAAAACTGTTTGATTGCAATCACATCGGCCAGACGGTTGTCTAACTTCAAGCCTTGTGCATCAAACGTCCCCATCTCTTCCATAAGGGTAGGGTGTCACTGAACGATTTTTACCAAAAGTGGTGTCAGAGCGGTGCATCAACCAGTCTATTGACCTTCCAGTATTTTTTTCTTAATCCATTCTAATAAGGGAGTATTGTCTACACTCCCTGGATGTTCATGGGCAAATACGATTCTACCTGGACAGAACTAAATCTACCCATAAATTAGGCAAACTTTTTTTCTGGCCTTTTCTGGACCCAAGACTAGGTCCATCCTATCAAGTTACACTGGCATCCTGGTTGAGAAATTGCATTACCTTTACCTACAAGAACAATATCACCTTGCCTCAGTGAAAGCACATTTTACAAGGTCTATGGCGACTTCAGCAACTTTCCATTCTAAGGCTTCCCTGAATATTTGCTCAGCTGCGACTTGGCCAAACCTTGTACCTTCATTCTTGATTACAAATTGGATTTGGCCTCCAGAAGTAAAGCTTCTTTTTGCTCCATGGTGCTCAGGAATGCCCTTCCGTGAGGGCCACCTAGGGATACAGGTAGCTGGGGACTCTGTCCTATCAATAAGGAATGAACGAAGATTAACATTTAGATAGTCTTACCATAACGTTCAGTTTGTGTTCGTTCATTACTCCCAACCCTCGTCCCCCTCGGGAGGTTCCTGGTTTCTCGTACTCCTTGTAGGGCCTTAGCTCGAGTGGCTGACGCAAGCTTGATATATGGCCGGCTCAAGTCCGAGGACTGAACAGATAACCCAACAGTAATGAATGAAGATGAACACAGATGGAACGTTATGGTAAGACATTTCTTTTTACATAGCCATTGCAGTCTGTAAGGTTATCAATACTGCTTGTGGCTGCACCAAATACCACCCCAAGAATGAAGCCTATAAAGACGCACTTCCCTGAGACTTTGTATGATACATGTCCACTCAGCCGAGTGGATAAAAATTAGTTGCTTATCTGGAGCAAAGATCCACCAGGTTATGCATTTGCTAAAGTTAATGCATCACTGGTACCAGTATGATTCTCATCGTCCACATGGGTGTAAATGACAGAGGTGCCTCACTAGACTAGACTAATATGAAGAGATATTATGGCTGCCTCATATAGGTGTTTTGCATTCTGCCTTCACCCAAAGATGATTCCACAGTATGAAAACAATTGCCTTTGCTTCCCCTGTCATTCCAGGGGATTTGATTGTTTGGCATGGGAGCACATGGTTAAGGCTATCTTACTTGACAAGGATGGTCTGCACCTGTCCTTCCTGGGCTCCCAGGTACTGGCCCGAACATTATCTGCCTCCCTTAGAACCTTTAGGCAATGCCAGGTATCAATTTAGGAAATAAAACCCAAAATAACCTAAATGTTAAGGCTCATAGCATTGAGAATCAACACAAGCTAAACTTGAAGGTTTTGGTATACACTCGCAAGAAGTATACTTTTAGGTTGGTTAACCAGGATGATGCATTGGAGTTAATCTGCATGAAAATCTCCATAACCCCTGACTATCTCCTGGCAAGCTGTCACAATCTATGCTTGGAGTTCCATAACTTGTACAGAGACCTGCTGGAGGCACTTTGCATCCAACCAAATATCTCCCTGAGAGTTTTCAACTACTCTAGACTGGGAAACACTGCTTCCAACTTGCAGGCACAATGTTTTCTGGACTTCAACATAAATACCAGTGACCAGGCAGTGTAATCCAGAGGTTCAAACATACTGGATCAAGTACTCCAAAATGGGACAGTGCTACAGAGTAAGGAAGTGACAATTGGGGTGGGGGTGGGGCTGTTTAAAAGTGGTTTCCATCAAAATAAAACGGGAAAGTGCAGCAAGACTAGAAACTGGAGCTCTTCTAAAACTACATCCTTTTAAGTGTTTGTCAAAATTACCCTCTGTTGGAAGGATGATCTAATGGTTAAGGTGTTTGCCTTACAAACTTGGTGCAGGGTTTGAGTCTCTCAAGGAATAACTGGCTAGCCTTACAGTGGCTCGCAAGGGCAGTTAGCCTAGTACTAACCTATGAACCATAGTTCACCGAAACAAATGCAGAATTCACAAGCCCAGTACAACCATGTAAATGCCAGCATAGGGGCTACTGTATCTACCTGAGGTAAGTCCAAAATATTCACTTAGTGGAGTCCAATCTTAACTGGGTATATAATAAAAGGAAGTTGTGGCCAAAATCAGTGCAGCTGTTGTAACCGCTCGCTAAACAGGGTGGGTTGTAACCGCTCGCTAAACAGGGTAGGGGAATGTAGTACCAACTTAAATGCAACAAGGCAAAAAGTTAGAGCCCCTTGTGCTAGAGCCATAAGTATTTCTACAGCATGTGTGACTCTAGCAGAGTCAAATCACCAGAGCTGTGGATGAAGGCATGGTGTTCATACAGCCTACCTTGATCTGGCCAAGGCCTTTAATGCCATTCCCCACTCAGGAATCGTAGAAGCTCACTGTTGTGCATCAACTCTTATATCACTAGATAGGTTGCAAACTGGCTGACTGGTAGAACCCACAGTGTGAAAGTAGGTGACTCAGACTGCCAACCATTTATGAGTAGTCCCACAGAGTTTGATCTGGGTCTTCCTGTTCGGTATCTACCCTGAAGTCCAGACCAACAAGATGGGACTCTGGCTGACAGTTTGCAGACTATTGCAAGTTGGGAGCTATTAACTCCCCAGGTGATGACGTCCTACAGAAATACCCCTCAGACTGGTTGAAGAACCATGGCCTTAAGCTTAATGCCAAAAAATGTCATCCCCTTTGGGAGCAACCTAGTTCCCATGAATTACCACATCGATGGTAGTCCACTGAACACAGAAGGTGTTTAGATCTGGGAACACAGGTTGCCAAACCTCTTGACGACAACTTTACCACTGTGGTCAGAGTTCTGTGTGGCACATCTCATTGCTAAGGGTTTTGCATCCCAGGAAGAGGTCATTATCTCCCTCTGTTCTTCCCTCAGGCCAATCTGAGTACAATGCCCCATTTGGCATGTACCTCACTAAACACCTGCAACAACTGAAGAGGCTGCAAAAGTAGCTCAGAAGATTCTAGTCCTTTTTTTCCTATATGGACAGACTCTGGGAGGGGGGGATCCCAACTATTCGCATCCCCCTACTTGTAGGTGATCTCTGCTTGACTTGCAAAGCCATGTTTGACCCAGCTCTGTTAGAAATGCTGCATCCTGAAGAAATCCCAATCCTTCCGCACCACATGCTCCAGAGACCTCAACCTCGTTGCCACAATCAACAAACATGCTGGAGGGACAGGTTCATAACCCAAAGACACACTGCCCATGCTATGGAATAAACTTCCCATACATGTCAAGCAGAGCACCTCACTGGCCCTAAAGAGAAATCTTGAGTGGATGAGAATTAGAAAATTCACCTCGGGGATCACTCCAGTGACTTTACTCAACAGAGGCACTGGAATGAAGGTCTGGTGGCATGATGCCAGCCTAATCCTATGGACTAGGCATGTAAAGGCTCCAGGGCAATTAGCCTAGTACACACCTATGAACATGTTGCCAGACTTGTATGGGCATGGCATCCAGGTCCAAGGAAGTTATGGTGACACTTTAGGCTGCCCTCAATCAGATGTTTGTGGTTCACTGTTGCAGTCATTACATTTGGGTAATATGTTGGCAGGTTGCCCTCAGTCTGCCTGATTAACAAAGTCTTGGGTCCTGTGTTGGTTACTGTCCTTTCTTCCATGATGTCAGGGGTATAAAACATACAGCTGACACCATTACATCAATCCCAAAGCAGAAGCAGTTCAAGTGCCAGTCGGCCGACTCCTGAAATTTTCGTTTTCAAGTTTTCTGAACCAAGTCTGCAACTAAAAAGTGAAGTACCACGTTGGGGAAGCGCTTTTCGTGCTCCTTACCGATGTCAGTAAAAGTTAATAACTGCATTACTTGTGGGGAAGCAAATACCTCAAAGATTTTCATTTGTACTGTATTCCTTGCCTAGGCCCTGATCACAACGTGCCTTCCTGTCGGTTTTGTGCTAAATTTTAATCCACACACTATTAAACTTCAGAATATGTTTGCTCACGTTTTAATTATCCAGAAATGTCTGTTAGCAATCAGACTACCGGAATACCTAAAAAAAAAAAAAAAAAAAAAAAAAAAAAAAAAAATGCAAAGAAAGACCGGCCGTCTAGGTCCAAAACTGACTACTCTTCTAGGCCAGTCCGCTGTTACTCAATGAGGCACTTTTGCAGCCCCTGATAACCGCTACTTCTGATTCGCAGGCCTCTACTGAGACCCATTCAGTGTCTGGTATGCCGCGAGATGCTTCAATTATGGAACCTGCAGATGTCTACCTTTAGTCCAGAGCCGCTGTGCAGGCACTGGCTTCTGAGGGGGTTTTCAGGCCTACAGATTTGTATATTAGACGCCATCTTCAAAACTCAAACTAAGGCCAAAATCTAAATCTGTCTAAAGACACCTGGGCCACATGTGCAGGCCCCTATGTAAAAAAAAAAAAAAAAAAAAAAATTCCAAATGGCTGAAGATTCAATTACTCTGATCAGGGGTAGCCTAGGCAAGACGCAGAATCCTGTTCAGAAGATTCATAAATTTCTTCGGACTCTTCTAATGAGCAGGATTTGTCTATACCTACTTATGAGGACTCTGATGCAGAAGATTCCATTCCTTCTGCTTCTCCAAGAATTTTTCTTTTTGGGGAAACTTTTTACATACCTTACGGGAACATTTCCACTGGGAAAGTCAGGATTTCTCTGAATCTAATCTTTCTTCCTCAACATAGGCCTTTGGCTATACCTCCTGTCCTAGACATTTGTTTTTTCAGAATCTAGTATGGCTCCTGATTCTCTGCCTCTGACTCCTTGTAAGCCAGACAGGTACTACAGGGTTCCTGTTTCCACAAATTCCTGTTCAAAAATCCTTTTGTAGATCCTGAAACAATTTCTCAGGGTCCCAAGGGCATTAAGGCCTCTACTGCTAAAAATCCTACCCCTTCTGATAGAGATTCCAGGGTGCTGGATAGATTGGGCAAGAAGGTTTACACTTCTGCAATCTTGGCAATCAGGGCTTTAAACTGTCAATTTCATATGCTTAAATAACAGCAGCATATCATGGGACTGCTTTAAACAGAAAATAATTTCTAACTGTGGAAAATAGATTTACAGGATTTATTACATTCAGCTGAACAAGTTGGAAAACATACTTTGCAATGTGGTTTTGATTCTTTGGAGGCCTCTTGCAGGGTTGCTGTAACTGGCTCTGTACTAAGAAGGCATGCTTGGCTCAAAGAGCAAATTCTGCCTGATCATGTTAAAGCAAAATTGTTGCTACTTTACAACAAGACTCTTTGGTAAGGCTGAAGAAGATTTAAAAAAGATGGAAGATAAAGCTAAATATATGCAAACTGAAAGATTTCTTACAAGTGCAGCCTCAAAGATTTAGTAGGCACTGGCCTAAGAACTGGTCCTTTCCAGTTCTTTAGAGAGCCACTCAAGTCAAACCCAGATATTCCAAAGGCTCCAGGTTTCAGTCGCAAGGGACTTTTTAGAACAAAAATAATAGGGTGCCGCCTCCTCCAAATCTGGAAACAACAAGGCACCTCCCTATGGTAAGCAGTCTCAATGACTTCCCTCTTCACTTACCCAAGCACTTGCCTTTCAGCTGCCCCTCTGGGGGGGAAAACTGGCACTTCATGTAAGAAACTGGCAACTTATAGCTCTGGGCAAATGGGTTTTAAATATAGTATCCCAGGGATACAGATTTCATTTCCACCGTTGCCAATCCCAAACTGATGGCCAGACCTGCCCCCAAATTAGTGGGCAGAGGCCCAGAAAAAAAGTACTGTCCCATGAACATGGGAGCTTTTCAACCAGGGCGTACACACTCCTACTCCCTTTGCAGACTAGCCATGGCATTGTGGAACACTGCCTTGACTTATCAAATTCAACTAAAAGCTTAATTCCAGCCAGGAAAGCTGAATACTCTGGCAGACTAAGCAGAAATCTCATGGACCCACACAAATGGAAACTGGAACCACAGATTTTCAACATGAGACACAAATGGAGGAGTCCAGATCTAGTTCTGTGGTGAGGCAAAAAGATCCATCAGTTGGACAAATTCTGCACAAGAACTTATTACAAAAAAGCCTGGAAAGTGGATGCTCTGTCTGCCTTCCCCCTCTGCCTCTGCTCTCCAAAGTTCTACAGGACAAACCAAAAATGATTTTGCTTGCTTCAGACTGGCCTCGCCAGCACTAGTACCCACTCCTGCGCAATGTCCCTTCCCCACCGTGGCACCTGCCTCAGACACCTTGCTTACGGTCTCAGCAGAACCAAATTCTGAGCACAGCTCAACTTGCAGCGTGGCTGATCACATAAATTCACCCTTGGCATCTCAGCAAATCTGTGATGGATGTCATTTTGGAGGCAAGAAGGCCTAGTACTAGAAAATCTTATGCTGACAAAGGATTCTGTGCCTGGAATCCATCGCAAGGAATAAGCACAACAGTGCCCAATATTCCTCAGATTTCTCAATATTTAACTGAGATGCTTCTCGAGGGCCTGTCCTTTCTTCCATAAAAATCCATGCCTCAGCCATTTCAGCTAATTACAACACTGAACCTCCCCTCTTCTCTCATCCTCTGCTAAAGCAGTATCTCAGAGGGGCCAAAAACTTAAGACAACCCAGGAGAGCTCCAACCCCTGCCTGGGACCTCAATTTTGTATTGGAAAAACTCACTACTTTTTGAGAGAGCTGCTACTGCAGGCTTAATTTCTCTCCTGTAAAACAGCCTTCCTTTTAGTAGTCACTTCAGCAAGAAGGATTTCCGAATTACAGGCTCTTATGGCAGTGGAGCCTTTCATTATTTTTCATGTGGACAGGGAGTCTCGGGACCAATCCGTCTTTCTTGCCTAAGGTGGTATCCAGTGTGGCTCTTAATCAGACCATTCATTTGCCAACTTTCTTTCCCAATCCACAGAACAAGGGGGGAACGCATTCTGCATTCATTGGATGTACACAGACAACTTAGATTTTACTTAAACAGGACAAAATCTCAAAGAAAATCTGAACTACTGGTGGGGCAGAGGGAAAGGCCATTTCAAAGCAGACGGTTTCCAAATGGATAAGCCATTGTATTAGTTTCTGCTATATGCACCATGGTAAAACTATCCCCCAGGGGATCAGATCTCATTCCACCAGAGCTGAATCTACTTCTACAGTATCTGGCGCTCAGTTCATATGTTCACCAAATATTTCTATTTACCTTTTTTTTTTCTCTAAATCCAGAGCTGACTTTGCCTCTACTGTCCTGCAGGGCCTTATAGTTGGTCCTAATGCTGTATAAATCCATCCTCCCAACCATAGCTTTGGGAATCTACCCAAATGTATTGACTGCAAAAGTGAAGCACACAGAACATAGTACAGTTGTGTACACTTACCATAAATGTAGATGTTAGTGTATTCACTGTTGCAGTCCTGGTTACCCTCCTTCCAACCCACTGTTTTTTCTTACTATTCCTCCTTTTTCCTTTGCTATTCTTAAAAGCCTTTTTGGTGTATTTGCTTTTGTTTGGAGGTATATATTTGTGTGTTTAAATATTTGGCTCCCCATCTTGGGGGCACTTGACATCTGGGGCAAGAAAAACCTGATATAATGGCGTCTGCTGCATGTTTTATATCCCTGACCTGACGCCCTGGAAGAAGGGACAGCAACTGACACATGACCCAAGACTTTGTTAATCAGGCCGACCTGAAGGCAACCTGCCAGCAGATTACCCAAATGTAATGACCAACAGTGAATCATGCCAGCCAAAATAACTCAACCCACAATGCCCCTCTCCACATTACCTCAGATCTTGTTTGCCAAAAAGATGCGTCACTTGAGATTGCCCTCGCAGCCAAGTAAAATCTTTAAATGTTTCTATCTAATTTTCTGTCTTAAAGGCTAAGAAATATTGAGTATTAGCTACTCTCCTTTTCTTGAGACTATTTTAATCCCTGCAATTCCCTATACCTGTTGGTATTCCTCTTCTGCCATTGGTGGTTCCCCTAATTACTGTTTGGTAATTCTTTCTGCCATTGTTGGTAGTTCTCCTCTTCTGTGTAGTGTCCATTTTTGACTGGGGTTCTGCCTTCTAATATGGCAGAATAGCCCACGTTTATCGCTGGATTTAAGCAGTGCCAAGAGTGTGGCAGAAAAATTCTCAACTCTGGGCATAAGTAGGTACTAGGCTGGTAATAGGCTATCGGCCCTAGGGCATATACAAGCCTAGCCATAATTCCCTGGACCCCTGTGTAGCACGGTGACTGATCCTCAGTGATTTTCCCATCTCTCATCCAATAGTGAAGGTTCCTTTTGAAGAGTGCCAAAGAGGTACGCTGCTTGACCTGTATGGACAGTCTATTCCAGAGTCTGGGGAGCCTCTGGGTCAGAAACCTATCCCTTCAACATGTTTTGTTGTGATGACTCTATCCCTGGAGCGTGTGGCTCTGGGGGATTGGGATTTCTAAGTGTAGCATGCCCAACAGCTCTGGGTTTGACATGGCCTTGTATGTTAAGCAGAGATCACCTCTGAGCATACTATGTGACTAGTATAGCTGGAGTTTAGACTCTGCATAGGGCATCTGCTTTAGGCAGATTCTTAGTGAGGTATTTCTGCAGCCTTTCCAGTTGTTGCAGATGTCTTGAGCGGTACATATGGGGTATTGAGACCATGACCTTTTTTTCTGGATGAAAAGCTTAGTGATGGTGTGCTGCATAAGATTTTCCTGAATGGCGATGTGGTTATTGAAGGCGAGACAACTTTCCACCTGTCAGTCTCATCACTTTCTTTGGTGTTTAGTGTACTGCCACCTATGTGGTAATTCATGGGTACATGTTTTTCCCCCAAAGGGGATGACTACATTTCTTTGCATTGAGCTTGAGCCCATGGCTCTGGCACCAAGCATCTGTTTCTGTACGGCCTTTTTGTGAAATATCCACATCATTTGGAGATTCAATAATGGCTCCCAGTTTGCAATCATCTGCAAACGTTTAGCCAGAGCCCCTTAGTGTTGGCCTGTACTTCAGAGAAATAAGTGGCAAACAAGAGCAGTCCCAGGACTGAACCTTGAGGTACTCAACTTATCACTTGTCTGGAGCTAGATTTGGAGTCTGCTACTTTTACAGTGTTCTGAGTAAGCCAGTTGGCAACCCATCGAGTGACGTAGGGATTAATGCCCAGCTTAGTATGATTCCAGAGTGGGGGATGGTGTTAAAGGCCTTGGCGAGGTCCAGATAGGCTGTGTGGACTGCATTGCCCTTGTCCACAGCTTTGGAGACTGATTCAAAAAAATCAATCTGGTTCAGGAGAGTAGATTGGCCCTTCACAAACTCAAACTGGGTGGGGATCCAGTGTTTGAATGTTGCCAATGTCTTTGTTTACAAGTTCCATGGCCTTGCAGATCAGGCTCGTCAGACTGGGGCTGTAGTTCCCAGGATCCCAAGGTGGATTCCCCCCCTTGTGGAGTGGGTAAGTGTAGCTGTGCACCACTCGGTGGGCACAAAGCCTGAGGTGAGGCTATGATTAAATAGAAGTGCCAGTTTATTTTGTAGTTCATGTAGTACATAGCCTGGGATGTCATCTATTCCCATGGATGCTGTATTCTACAGATTACTGGCCAAGGCTTTTGCCACCTCTAGTGTGCCTTTTTTAGGCAAAGGACAAAACCACCGCAAATTTGGTTTCCCTTCTGGCCTCTGAGCTTACTGTCCCTGGAGTCTTGACCCAGTTCCAGACCTGTCTCACTCGAGGACTGCTGCATCCCAGTCTTTAGTCTGAAGCTAACTGCTTGGATCATCCAATTTCAATAGCTACCAGGTTATGATGTACCATCCCTGGTGCTCCTTAAGGGAACTAAAGCCTTTTAAAGATCTTTTACCCCTATGGGACTCGACAGTTCTGAAGTCACTGGTATTTACCTCCCTTTGAACCAGTGGCTACACAGGACTTGGTTTCTGTCTTGGAAAAAGCTTCTCATAGCTATGACCTCTGCAAAAAGTGTCTGAATTGCAGGCCTACTGTTCAAAGCCCCCTTACTTCCTTTTCTGTAAGGGTAGTCACACTCTGAACCAATCCATACTTTCTTCTGAAGGTGGTCAGTCCAAGTCTGGCTTGCCAGTTTTCTCTCCCAATTTTTCCAACAAATGAGAATATTGCCTACACTTGTTGGATATTCAGACAATTATGTTTCTACATCAACAGAACAAAATAATTTAGGAAATCTGGTTTCTCCTTTTCTGCCACAACGTCCCTAGGTTTCTAAAGTTACCATGTCAAAATGGTTTAAGAGATTGTTCTAAATGTAAGCAATATTACTCAGTGCAAAGTGATTTTATCTCCATGGGAGGAGCCTTCTATGGCTCAAGAATATCCTTCCACAGGGCCACCCAGGATCTGAAGTAGCTGGGGACTGTCCCAACTGATGAAAATTTACATCAGATAGTTATGTTCTTGCCATAATGTCCCATCTGAGGAGGCTCCCTTCCTGAAATTGCGTGTCCATGACCAGTCTTGCTCAAATCGACAGTGACTTTTGGATCAGAGATGAGTGCTGGGTCTGAGGGGTTTGGCTGCTGCTTTGGATGCATCCCTTCCTCTTAGTGCCTCTGCTCTGGAGAGCTCTGATCAGATTCTCTTTGTGGCCAGCCAGAATCAGAGCCCTTCAATCGCTTGTCTCTGTTTTGGCATAGAGAAAAGGGAGAGGTCTCATGATCAGCCAGCCTTGCCATTCTCTCCTCTGATCCTACCCCTTGTCCCTCAAGTCTGAGTTCTAAGACATTTCTGCTCTTCTGAGTCAGCAAACTCCGGGAAGCCGCCTTACATTCCCCACAGGGATTCCACCTCTTCCCAAAACCTCTCTGAGCAGCCCACAGAAGAGGTACCTTGGAAGCGAACATGTAAGGGTAGGCAAACTCCCCTATAGAATCTCTCCCAGAAGATGTACATTTTGAGGTAGGATCACCCAACTGACACCCGAGGTCTCTTTGGGGACATCCTGGAAATCCTCCATAAGGGTAGCTGGTCTTCCCAATCTGAGGAATGTGTTCCTGGAGGCTTTCAGGGCTGGCCCATCTGTCTTGCTTGGCCTCCCCTGGTGGATTAACGTAATTGATCTGGTTTCCTGCCAGGCTTGGAAGGCACCTGACACTATCAAACCCAACCACAAGTGCCAGGACAAGTTCTTGGTTCCCCTCATTCTGCACTGGCACCAGGGAATCCCAGTTAATGCCATAGCTGTGGCAATAGCTTCTAAGGAACTACCTGAACAAAGCTCTGCTGTCCATCCACCAGTCCAGAGTGGACAGATGGAAAGCATGTATGTGTCTGCTAATTCATGCTCAGGTAATTGAACTACCTGGCACACTTGTTTGCAGCGATTTGACAAAGGAGCTCTCAAACTGAGTCCATGTCTGTGTAGGATCTCAAGGTCTCCTCAACCGGGCCATTCTTCTGCTCCATGTCTAATGAATCAAGGAGGTTCCTCTCGTGCAGCAGATGGTGCCTCACGAGGAGCTGGTTCAGGCATAATCATCAGAAGACATGCCTGGATGAGGCTATGCAACTTCACAGAACCCTTTAAGGTGTCATTTGTTTATGCCCCCTTTGGCTTGTTTGGACCATCAGTTGGATATGCTACTAGGTGGCAGTATATACCTACTCTATACCAATTCATCAATTTGCAGCTCTAGGGGGTTTCATTTTTTCCTAGTGCTTTGTAGAGTTTTAGTTGCAAGTAGTTATTCCCTCAGTTTCGGACTATCGTTAAATTTAATGATCCACATGCCTCAGCATGCCAGCAGCTCTGTGCTTGATGGTGAGTTTTCTGGCTTCTCATTCCTCCTAGTCTCTGCCCTTTGGGCTTACTCTGCTCCCCTACCTGCCCCTGGCACCTCTACACTTCTATCCCTGTAACCACTCCCACTCAAGAATCAGCCTATCAGAATAGTCCCCACTTGCCTATAGATCTTTCCCCTTTGTCTCCCCTATTCAAGTAGCCTCCCCTCTCCTAATCTCTCATCCTCCCTATTCCCTCAAACATTGCTGAAACCTCATAAGACTCTGAAATCACTCCTCCCTAATATAGAATCCTAAATGACAGACCCCAAAAAGGTGGTGGAGTAGCCCTACTTTCTCTTCCATAACAGTGACTCTATATACCCCAGTTCACTACAGCTGTGCTAACCCTGGCCTGCCTAAAGATGAACCACAAAAACATGCATAGCTGCCCTATATATATTCCACTAACTATCCTCCATTCTTGGATATCCTGTTGGTTCTCCTCTAACATAATATAACTATATACTCCTAGGTGGCTGATATTAACTGGACTTCTAAAAACTTTGCCACAACTACTCTGAATATAAACCTATATAACTTCACCCAACTAAAGAACATTTCTGGCAGCATTCTGGACTGGATATTGTTTCCCACCCCCCACATTATTTCTAGTGGTACCCTACCAGACTCCCTTAGTGAGTCGTTCACCTACTTCCTCCCTCTACATCACAATTGTATCAATCCGTACCCTGAACATTTTCAACCCTCAAATCCTCTGACTCTAAAACACATGAATTGGAACCCTCTTAAAAACCCTTCCTCTGGACAACACTTAATTCGTTAACCTACTAAATATCTCTGCTCCCCCAGAACTAAAACCAGTTAATCCAAAACCATCCCTTAGCTAACCAAAGAAACTAACCCTCATGCATCTGAGAAATCATGGAAACATTACCGAAAACATTACCAAAAACCAACTCACTCACCAAATACAAGCAAACTTCGTAATTAAAAAAAAAAAAAAGAAACTTGCCACTGACCGAAAATCCTACAAAACGATCCTAAATCAAACCCCCAAAAAGTTCTGAAACAGTGTATATGCCCTCCTCTGTCCTGGCAAGACTGTCCAGATCCTAACTTCTGATCTTTCCTTGGCTACCCATTTTAACTCCTGCATAAACTCAATAGCAAAGCTCACCACATCTTTCCCTAATGCATCAGCTCTGACCCCATCTCTCGCCATTAACTCTACCCTCTGTCACCAAAGCTACTCACCCCCCCTACTATCAAACATTCCTATTGCTACCATAAACTCCAAAAATTGAAACAATGCTCAAATGCCCCAGATAACCTTTCATGGCATAGCTCTTCCAATCTTCATCCTAATTATTCCATCCAAGAATCTTCTGTACCCCTCTGGAAAAGCCTTTCCCCTTCACAAAGGGGGCAACAACACTGATTTCCCGTTTCCATTGTGTCCACTATCTTCTCAATATTCACCTGCAGCTCTTACTCTACCTCTTGAAAAAAACTGCTGACCCCCCCCCCCCCCATACAACATGGTTTTAGACCTGGAGACAGGTGACCACTGCCCTTCTCTCCTTCATGGAAATCAACCACACTCGTGACTCTGGCAATATTGTATCTATTCTTTTAGATTTATCTAAGGCCTCTGATACCGTTTCACATAACCTTCTCTTGTCCAAGCTGTCTCGTCTCAAACTTTCCTCAATCACCTGGTTTTCCAGTTACCTCTGATAGACAAGCTGTCGAGTGGAAAAGCTACCTTTTCCTTCACACTGACTGGCATCCCACAATGCTCTATACTAGGTCCCTTACTAATTAACTTTTTAGTGACTCATCAGTGTATCCCAAATGCTCAACTTGTCCAATACGCTGACAACTCTACCATTATCTGTTCTGCTGAATCCCTCCCAAAACTCTTGAAATGTAACTCAAGATGCCTTATTGCACAGCGCTTGGAACAGTCAACCTAGCTCTCAATGCATGTAAATCCAAAAATCATATTTACCTATTCTAAATACACCACAAATTAGAGAGCAACTCCTCTATAGCCAACCAAAAAATGACACCCCCCCCCCCCCCTCGCCCAGCGATAAGTCCCCATACTAAGCTTCTAGGTCCTTATTGACCAACAAAGATTGATAGTCTTCTCCAAAATAAGAAAACCCACCAAAAGCTAGGAACGCCATATCTTCAGTCACTATACTCTCTCAACCAAGCGCATCCTCTCTACAACCTACCTCCATTCCTTCCCTCTTGTATAGAGCCTCTCTCCTTGATCATCTTCAATCCTCCCTAGTCAAAATGGTCTTCCTGCTGCAATAAAATGTTTGCCACTGGATTCAAATCCTCCCCTCTCTACTGCAACCCTCTGCACCTTGAATTGGCTGGAACTTGAACACTCCTGCATTCAAGTTTGTCTTCAAATCCTCTAATTGCCCATACCTCTTTCATCCTCAAAATGCATCAACCTGACAAGACTACTCTGGTCAAACAATCAACCTCATCTAGTGTGCTCCAGGGGAATTTCTATTTCTCCTTAGCACGATTATGGAATTCACTTCCTCCACATATTCTAACTACCCACACACACTCCCCCTTTAAGACCTTGTTCCATTCGTGCACCTCCTCACTGGGACTGTTCCTGCTCTCTCTACCAGACTCCTACTTTACCCCCTTTTTTATTCTCTTAACTTAACCAAACATTGTATTCCTCTGTTTCCATCTACCTACTCTTTGCTATTTTACCTATCCCCTGTTGTACCTTACAAACTTGGGTACTTGTAAGGCTTGTACTTGTATGCCTTATTTTATGCTAAATACTTTTTCAAAGGCACATTTCACAAATGTGTTTTACTATTTTCAATGTCACTTTGATGTTTATTGCCTTAGAATGCTCCGTCAGGGCATATTCTACCAATGTATTTGTTTACCATTTGTTTTTGCCACTGTTTTAAACTATTGCACATTTTTTTCCATTGTAAAACTGTGCAGGGAGCTGTTCTCCCTGGGACTCCATTGAAAATGGGTTCATTTCAGCCCAATGGACTTTCCCGGTAAACTTTTAAATATGCTCACTCACGCTGAGCATTGAGATTTTCTACTCCCAACATACATTCTCTCTAGGAACCAGTGGTGTGGTAAGAAAATGTGGTTCTGGTACCTCTTCAGGATTCATGCGGGGACTCTTCCATTGAAACGTCCTCCTCTGCCTCTGGAGGAAGACTCCACCCCAGAGGTGGTAGGGGTCTGCAAATTCAGAGCTTCAGAAACTCCTGATAAGCCCTATTAGCATGCCTGAATTATTGCCTGTCAGCCTCTCTTGAGGGGGTTCCCTGCAAGCCATCCTTGCCTGTTTCCTGAATGAATATATGCTTCTTAGATGTGCATAGATGGCTCTTGTCACAGGACCAAGGACTTTAGAAAAAATTTAGTTTTGTCTATTTGCCTCTGAGAATCTGCTTCCAAAGTTACCTTGGCAAATCTGTCAAGGTCTGTTTTTCTCCAGACCTTCAAAAACTCACTTCATTAGATCTATGGCTACTTCATCTTTCTGGTCTAGAGTTTCAATTGATATTTGTGCTGCAGCAACTTTTTTAAATGCTCATTACAAGTTTGATCTTTAGGAACAGGGCTGCTTTTAGTTCTATGGTCCTCTGGAATATTCTTCCATGGGGGACATCCAGACTCTTGTAGCTGGCAACCCTCTACATTTTGAGGAATGAAAATGACATCCGGTATTAAAGCTATGTACTTGCCATATATGCATCTGTTCATTTTCATTCACAAATTCTTGCCAGTAGTCCCTTACTGCCACCAATCTACCATTGCAAGACCTTTTAATATGCAAAAATAAGACCATCTCAACTCTACCTAGTATCTGTGCACTTATACCAATCCTTCACCCGAACAGCCCAATATTACAGTATATTAATTTAGGCTGGACAGAATATTCTCGTAAAATGTAGGCATTACAATACCTTGTAACAAGCTTTCAGTATTTTACTATAACATGCAGTTTTTTACTATAACAAGAATTTAATGATAGTGCATAGTATTTACAAACATTTAATTTTTTTCATTTGTCCTTAACTATGGTAGAGGGATATATGCCTTCCAGTCCCCCTAAAAGTTGTCAGTCCAGTCTGGTAAAGAAATACTCAAATGTGATTCTTAAGTTTCACACGTATTCACTAATTTTCAGTGTTGGTATTCCTATTCCATCTCTCAAACCCTGGGCTCCGATTTAAAGTCAAACGTACTCTTGATTCTTTCAACTTTTGTGCTTTTTTTTTTCTTTCAAGCATTTTCCTTTGGAATATTGGAAAAGGACTTCACTGGCAAGGTCTCATCTCTATCTGAATGAAAAGCAGTCACCTGTTTGGTTCACTGTTTTGTTGTGGAAACTTTTGATCTGAAGTAGGTACTTCATGGGTATCGGATCCGATCACTGATCGAGCCAGCAACTTGTTTCACAGCTATCAGATTTGAGCTCCTAGCTCCTCCCCTTACCCATAATTCCCTGCCAACCCTGACTGACCTCTGATCTAGTTTGCCGTGCTTAGTCAAAGCAGCTAGATTCAGAGCTCCTAGTATATGCAGATAAGTTTCCAACTTATTGTACTTATTGTTGTAATTTTTTAGTAAAAGATTGAGTTAGGTTCCCTTTTATTTTAGCCTTAGAATCTTGTACTTTTTGTTGGTGTAAATTCCTCCCCTCCCCTTGCTGGTGCATAGTGTTTGTGTGGGTCGGTGTGTTTGGGGCTTTGTGAGTGAGTTTGCTTTTTTTTTTTTTGTAGTATGTCAGAGGCCCCAAAACAGATCTTCTCTAAATGCACTGCGTGTGGCCATAAGCTTTCACCGGCAGATAGCCACACTCTGTGTGTTCGTTGCCTTGGGGTTGAACACCTGTCCTCAGGGTGTGCTATCTGCGCGGGGTTCAACCCCAGGGCACTGAGAGTGGAGGTCGAAGCTGATCCTGGCAGGACTTTTGCCCCCGGATTCGGCTTCAGCCTCCGGTGCTCCTGTGGCCTCACCCCAGTCCTCAGTGGCGGCCACTCCTGCATCTCTCCCCCCGGCCGGGACTCAAACTCCCACTACAGCGTCGGAGGAGAGGGAGGCCAGGAGGGAGAAAGAGGGAGAAGCACCACAAGCGTCAGGCCGAGGCCTCCGCTTCGGTCCCCTCTGCTAAGCGGGCTTCTCCCTCCATGGCCTCAGTCTCCTGCTCCTCGGCTCCAGTCCCCATGCTTCTCACCGGGACCCGAGGAGGAGACCTGATCTCTGTCTAGGTCATCAAGGTGGCACTCCCAGCCCGCCTCTGTGGCCTTGTCGAGATCCACTTACAGCCTGTCAGATGCAGACTTGGACCGGATGATGCGAAGGTTCATCCAGGCCCAGCTGCAGATGGAGTGCTCCTACCCCCCCTTCAAGGGGGAGTTCAACGCCTTTTTTTGCCCCAATAGCTCCTTCTCCAACCCGCTTCCTGGGTTCGGTGCGCCCAGAGCCGGGCAGCATTGGAGCCGCGGGTTGGTCGGCACCGACGGTGCTTGGTACTTAGACTCCAACCTTTCCCTAGAGTTTGTCTGGTCCGTCCTTGTCGGATCTGAGCTCTCTGAGCCGTGGGCTGAGCTTTGGATCAGAGGGATTCAGTGTGCCTTCAGCTCCGTCCAGGTCTGAGCACACGGGTCTTTGGATCCGATTGGTCTCTGCTCCGGTTCCGATCCCCTCATCGGATCAGAGTGGGAGTCTGCTCTTGGATCAGAGCAAGCGACTCTCCTTCTGCATTCGATGTGGTGGAGAGCTCCGAGTGCATGCGGACCCCCGGCCCTTGCCTCTGCCACATCCTGCACTCCCTCTCAGCTGGATATGGCTTCCGTCGCCCGGCCACAGGGACAGCCTGCTTAGATGTCTCAGGTCGTTCCTTTGGAACAAGATGTTGCTGGTGAGACTTCTTCGGACATCCCCCCCCCCCCCCCCCGAGGATGTTCCTCATGAGCAGAAGTGTAACAGGCACGTGGACTCCCCTGAGTCCTTAACAGAAGACACTGACTTGAAGGGGAAGGCTCCCCAAGGTCACCCCCCCCGAGGAAATTCTCAGGATTGGGGGGGGGTCTGCCCCCAAGGCTTCCTCAGTCCGTGTTCCTGGAGGCGTTCGAAGCAGGCCCACCTACCTCTTGGGTGTCCCCTCCGGTAGACCTTATTGCCACCAGGGCGTAGGAGCCGGACACTGGAGCCAGTTCCCAAATGCCCCAATAGGATTCTGAGCCCCCTTCAGAGAGGTCCCACTGGAGCAAGGGTTCCCCCGTAGATGCCATGTTGGTGGCGGCAGCCACTAAAAGGGAGTTAGCTCAGGAGAGCCCCTCGGTCCATCCACCGAGCAAAGAGTCCCACTCGATGGATCACCTAGGGAAGTGGGTATTTAGTTCAGCGACCTTCTCAGTAAGGTCCCTGAACTACATGGCACACATTAGGATGCAGCGAGACCTTATCAAAGAGTACGCTGCCACTCCCTTCCCCCCCGGGAGTCCATGTCGGTGGAGGACAAACAATTGTACTCCACTCACATGGCCACTCTAAGATCTATATCTAATACCTCTATGCGGTTTTTGTCCCATGCCACAGAAGGAGCCGCTAGAGCCAGCGGAGCAGGCCTAGTCATGAGACGCCAGGCCTGGCTCCGACATTGACTTTGCGGAACCCTTCAAGGTGTCATTTGCGAATGCCCCTTTTGATGGATGTTCGTGAAGTCTGGGTCTGGTGTCGGCTACTCAGCCATGCTCCCTGACGTCAGAGTGCCAGGAGTACAAAGCTGACGGCCAACGCCATGTTCTCCAGTCTTTCTTGCCGTGCGGTGATAGCAGTTGACAAGTGCCAGTCGGCTGACTCCTGACAAGTTTTTATAAATGTACTTCAGTCCGAAGACTTCTACTCAAAGCTAAGTACCCCGTTGGAAACTTTTTTTCTTGCTCCAGTCTGACGTCAGAAAAAGTTAATTGTATTTCATGTGGGAAGCAAATACCTCGAGGATTTTCATTCTTACTGTGTTCCTTGCTTAGGCCCTGACCACGACATAGCTAGTCAGTTTTGTGCTGGATTCGATCAACGTATGATTAAACGAAGGTACTATTTTGCATTTCATTACTTTGGTAGGCGTTTTAATTACAAAATGGCATCTGATACGGTTCCGGCTACCGGAGTTCACAAACTACACAAGGATAAAGACAAGCCTCCGAGGTCCAAATCAGACTATGCTGAGCCAGCTTCAGGTTCGGCCATCGTCAGTGAGGAGCTTTTGCAGCCCCTGTCTTCGGCCATTTCGGAACTGATGGCTGAAACTGACTCCCACAAGGAGCCAACTAGGCCTTTGAATATTTCTGTTGCAGGACCTTCGGACAATGCTCCTTCGGATGGGTCTGGAGCCACTGTGCAGATACCAGCTTCCGAAGGGGTTTTCAGGCCTACTCTGCTTCTAATAAAGGCAAAGACAAAGGCAAAGACTGCAGCCCAGGCCTCTTCTGATCCGGCACCAAAGTCTCAAACAGTTGCTTAAGATGGCGGAGGACTTGCTATGATTAGGGGTTCACATCCCCTGCAGATAAAAGGCCAAGGCAGGAAGTGTATTATGATTCCTCTGATCAGGCTTCTGTTCATTTTCTTCTGACCAGGAATATTCTTTCCCTCCTTATGAGGATTCTGATGCTGAGGAATCCATTCCTTCAGCTTCTCCCCTGAGGATTTCTTTCTTGGGGGAAACTTTGCATGAAATGAGGGAACATTTTCACTGGGAAGGACAGGAGTACTTGGAATCTAAGAAAAGACTAAGGGATTTTCTTCCCCAACATAGACTCCTGGCTATTCCTCCTATTTTGGATATTGTGGATGATGCTTTTTTGGAGGCTAACTTAACTCCTGACTTTTCCTCCAGCTCCTGTTGAGCCAGACAGATGATATTAAAGGGTTCCTGATTCCCACCAGTTTTTATACAAGAACCCTACTGCTGATCCTGAAACCATTTCTCAGGGCCCTAAGGGGGTTAAGGCCGCTTCTGCTAAAAACCCCATTCCCACTGAGCAGGATTCCAGATCTTTAGAAAGAAATGGCAAAAGTGTACACTTCAGCTACTTTATCTATTAGGGCTTTAAACTGTCTATTTCATATGCTGAAATACCAGCAATTCCTTCTGTTTGTTTTGAAACAAAAGTTAACTTCCAATGTGAGTGTTCAATCTCGCCATTTGTTCTTACACATGGGTGTCGGAGCAGAGTCGGCCGCTTAGCAAAGCTCTGCATCCAGAAGAAGCTCGAGACCAACCTGTGTGTCTATAATATATAGTGTTTTTATACATTTATATTGGTTACCAAGGGCCTACCCCACTTACTAAACCCGGATTTGACTTGATATACTTGATATCATATTGCTGTGACACTTATTTTTGACATTGTTTCTTGACTTTCAATTCTTATGTCAGAAAAGGTTGTCGGGTTTTAAAAGATGTCAGTGCGGACAGATGTCTGTCACGACAACCATAGCTCCTGTGTCTACTGTCTTGGCCCTCTCCATCTTCAGGAGGACTGCTCCATATCTCATTCCTTTAGTGGAAGGGTCATGACAGATAGGTGCAGGAAGCTTATGGACAGGTCTTCTGAAGCCTGCTTTCCAAGAGGCTTTAGATAAGTCAGACCAGACTTCTAAGTCTTCGAAGGAGTCTTAAGACTTCGGAGCCCACGTCATTGGCTCCAAGTTCTTCTTTTAAGGTTCGTTCACAGTTTCCACAGACTTCGGGGCCGAGTGTCGAGCTATTGTCTGTCACAGAGCCTCGGGTCTTGGAACCGGTGACAGAACTGCCACCTCCTGCTCTGAGGTCGGCACCGTCCTCTATTCCTTCGCGGTCTTCCAGGCCCCTCTCCGACAGACTTAGATTGTGTGGTGCAGAAGCTGATGGAGAACATGGCCCTGTCCAAACTCATTGCAGTCTCCTCTCAGTTGGTGTCGAGACTCTAAGGCCTTCCCTGGTCTCCATCTGGTCCTCCTCCGAGACCTACTCTGCCCTCGGAGCCGGGAGACGCTGATCTGCTGATAGTGGAACCCTTGGCGCCGGAACAGTCTTTCTCTGTCGGCACAGTTGATCTCTACTCCGTTGGAACCACTACCGGACTCGCGGAGCCGACTATCTATCCTTGGTTCCAGGACAGTCGAACCAATGTTTCGGTACCGAGACTCCCTCTCGGTACAGATCACCTCAGCTCTGTCCTCTGGGTCTGTGCCCTTGGCTTCCGCGTCGAAGATACCTCCACGTTCTTCGGAACCGGGGGATTCCTCTGCTCGGGGTCCGGGGGCCTTCGACCTTATGAGGAAGGTATTGTCTTCCCAGACAACTACTTCAGCAGAAACATCTCCCTCTAAAGGCCCGTTGTCCTCTTCTGCACCTACAGCTACTCAAAAGCGTTGAGCACCAGAGGGAGCTCCCTCTTCCTCTGAGGCTTCATCGGATGTCCCCCCCCCCCCCGATGACATCCCGAGGAAAAGATTGTGCAAGAGGAGGCACTTGGATACTCCACAAGAGTCCTTAACATCAGACATTGACTTAGATGAATCAGAAGGGTCCCCAAAATCACCCTCTGAGGATGTCTCCTCTGACATCCTGGAGATCCTAAAACAGAGGTGATTGGCAAGCCCTACCCCCTTCTGAGGATGAGTCTGTTTTGCTGAAGGCATTCGGTGCTCGCCCTTCCTCCTGGGTCACTCCGCCCTTCGAGTTAATTGCTCGAAGGGCGTGGGAGACACCTGACACAGTGGAGCCAGTTCCCAGAAAGCCTAATATATTACGGCCCCTCAGGATAAGACATACCTCACAAAGGGAGTTCCAGTGGACGCTGTGGTGGTGGCAGCTGCCACAAAAAAGATGTCTGAATCTTCCTCGTCTGTCCATCCTCCTAACAGATTCTAGGACCATGGACGGATATGGGAAGCGCATTTTCAGTTCAGTGACTTTTTCCATGCGATCGCTGAACTATTTGACACATTTCACATGTTTACAGAGGGATCTAGTCAGAGTTTGGAGATACCCTCCAGGGTACTACAGATGCTGCTGTCTCAGATAAGGTTACAGCACAGCTCAATACCCTTACATCTATTGTAAACTTGTCCATTAGGCTCATCTCGTATGCAGCCGAAGGGTCGAGTAGGGCTGTGGCTTCAGCGATTGCTCTTCGTAGACAATCCTGGATGCGCCTATGCTCTTTTGCGGAAGCCTTCAAGTCTTCCTTTACTAACGCCCCCTTTGGTGGTGCCACTCTCTTTGGCCCCAAAGTAAAGGAGACCCTGACCCGGTGTGAGCAAGAGGGAAAGACGGTCTGCTGTCTGAGTCCGTTTTTCCACCCCATCCAGACCATACCCCAAAGGGCAGCGAGGTGGGAAAATGTGGTTTCGTAAACCCCAGGGTTCTTTCCCAAGCACACAGGGTGATGCACCCTCCAGAGGCAGAGGGAGGGGCAGAAGTGGAAGATGTCGCCCTGGCGGCAGAGGGGGTCCGCAGAACCAAGGCGACAGGGATACTATCCCTGGGAAGCCTTTCCAGCACTCCTGAATGGAGGCCCGACTGTCCTGCTCTGGAGGCAGTCGGGGGTCGCTTAGCTTTATACCCTCAGGCCTGGCAAAGTCTTACTTCAGACAAATGGGTAAAAAGCATTATTACCAGAGGTTACAAATTTCCATTTCTACTTCCCCCGTTACCACAGAAAAGATTTCCAGATGTACCGCCCCATCTGTGAGAACCTGCAGCTGTAGAAATTTCAAAGCTGCTAGAAAAAAGGGTCATCCAACCAGTCCCGGCGGACCAAACAGGATCCGGAACTTACTCCAGGTTCTTTTTAGTTCCAAAAAAGACAGGGGAGTGGAGGCCAATTCTGGACCTAAGCAATCTCAATACCTATGTGAAGAAAGAAAAGTTCCGGATGGTCACGCTTCAATCGATCCTTCCGTTCTTACAGAAGGACGACTGGATGTGCTCAATAGATCTCAAGGATGCATATTACCACATCAAAATGGCCAGTGTGTCCAGAGATCACCTGCGCTTCTGGCTGGGAGCCAGCCACTTTCAGTTTCGGGCCCTGCCCTTTGGTCTAACCTCAGTCCCCAGGGTTTTCACCAAATGCATGGCAGTGGTAGCGTCTCACTTGAGACGCCTAGGATTCCGGGTGTTTCCGTATCTGGACGACTGGCTCCTTACCGCCACCACTGAGCGTTGACTGACACAGGCCAGGGACTACACACTCAGCCTGTGTGTTCAGCTAGGGATTTCGATAAATTTCGAAAAATCTTTCTTACAGCCATCACAGCATATTTCATTTATAGGGGCAGATTTGGATACCTGTTCCTTGCTTCTAAGACTCCCCTCTGCAAGAATAACTTCCCTACAAAAACACATCTCTCCTTCTGTTGTCCAAGAAATCCCCAGCCAAACTAGTTCTGAAAGTCTTGGGACTCATGTCAGCTTCCCTCATTGCAGTTCCCATGGGAAGACTACACATGAGAGTTCTCCAATGGCTGCTGTTCGCACAATGGTCGTTCAAATAGTTACCGCTGACGCACGAAATTCACATTACAAACACCTGCAAAGCACACCTGTCTTGGTGGTTACAGAATTGCAATCTCATCGGCGGCCGACCGTTTGTGTTACCCACACCAACAGCCACAGTGACCACAGACGCTTCCCTGATAGGGTGGGGGGGCATCTTTCAGGGACAGACAGTCCAAGGTGAATGGACCAATCTAGAGTACAACCTGCACATCAATGTCCTGGAGATGAGGGCAGTGTTTCTAGCGTTGCAACACTTTTCCTCCCTTCTACCTCTAGGGACCATTGCAGTTCAAACGGACAACATGTCCGTAGTTTGGTACATAAACAAACGAGGAACAAAGTCTTACCAGTTATGCAGAGAGGCCATGAGAATTTGGCAATGGGCAGAGTCCATGGGTCGCTTTCTGATAGCAACGCACATCACGGGGTTATCAAACGTTATAGCGGACAGGTTGAGCAGAGCCATCCTGTTACCTCAAGTGGTCCCTCAACCAGACAATAGCGGAAATGATATTCCGCAAGTGGGGCCAGCCTTGCTGCGATCTGTTTGCCTCTCCAATGAACGCCAAATGCAGAAGCTACTTTGCCCTGTTACCCCCTCCAGGGGATGTCCCCAGGGACACTGATTCACGATTGGCCCCAGGGTCTCCTGTACGCTTTCCCCCCTATTACTCTGATACCGAGATTTCTCCAGAAAGCAAAGGATCTAGAAAGGACTGTAATTCTCATTGCCCCATTCTGGCCTCGTCAGATTTGGTTTCCCTTTCTTCAAGCACACCAAATACGGGAGCCCTGGATCCTGGACCCGGTGCCAGACCTACTGACTCGTTCGTCAGGAGCTCCCCACCCGTCGCTCCTGTCCCTCAGATTGGCAACTTGGCTGCTCCGCTTCCCTTAGCCAGGTCTGATCTTCTCTCCGGCGGTTCAGAACATTCTAGTAGCCTCATAAGACTTCCACTACAAAAGTTTACACTAGTAAGTGGAAACGTTTTGTATACTGGGCGACTGCACAACATTTAGATCCCTTAATAGCCTCGCTAAACAAAGTTTTAGAGTTCCTATCCATGCTGTTTCACCAAGGAGCCTCTACTGCCACCTTGAGGGTTCAGTTGGCTGCCATTTCTCTCTTTCATGTAGGAGAGAATGGAGCACCTATTATGGCTCATAGGCTTTGTAAAGCCTTTTTGAAAGGATCCTTTCATCTTAGACCACCAGTCAGGTTTCCTACAGCTCCGTGGAATCTAAACCTCCTCTTATCCCAGCTAATGTTGCCACCTTTTGAACCAGCTTCTTCCTGTTCCTTAAAGTTGTTGTCCTGGAAAACTCTTTCTAGTAGCTATCACTTCAGCCAGACGAGTGTCGGAACTTCAAGCTCTTTCCATTAAACAGCCATATTTAATATTTCACCCGGACAGGGTATCTACGCACCAGCCCCTCTTTCCTCCCTAAGGTTTGTTCAGTCAACAACATTAATCAATCCATTGAGCTTCCCACATTTTTCAAAAATCATTGCAATAAGCTGGAGTATATGTTGCACAAGTTGGATGTTCATAGACAACTCAGATTCTATCTAGATAGAACGAAAGATCATAGGAAAGCAGACCAGCTCTTTATAGCCTTTGCGGACAACAAAAAAGGCATGGCAATGACTAAGCGTACTCTCTCCAAATGGCTAACTGATTGTATTACTTTCGTTTATGCTGCCTCTAGTCAGTTTGCCCACCAAACCAAAAGGACATTCTGCTAGATCAGTTTCTACATCTTTGGCTCATGCGGCCCGCCTACCTTTGGACACTATTTGTGCAGCCGCCACTTGGTCTAAACCACATACGTTCATCACTCATAAAGTGGATAGGATTTCTAGGGACAGGGCTACCTTTGGTTCCACTGTGCTCAGGAACGTTCTTCCGTGAGTCTCTCAGGGTCACGGAGCTAGGGACGCTACCCATGTGCAAGAACAAACTGCGAGATTGAACACTCACATAAAGGTTATGTTCTTACCATAACGTTCCATGTGGAGTGTTCATCTCGCCTTTGTTCTTACATTCCCACCCTCTGGTCAGGAAGAGTGTCAAGTTTAGATGTCTGGTCTGTATCTTCCGCTGCTGGTCTCCCTCTCTTGTGCTACTGGTTTGAGTTACGCTCCTTGTGTATATGTATATATTCTTGGATGTCTACATTATTGTTGCTGGATCTGGTGTTTTGCAAACTAGATCGGAGGTAAAGGCAGAGGGAATTGTGGGAGGTTGGTCTCTAGCTTCTTCTGGATGCAGAGCTTTGCTAAGCGGCCGACTCTGAGCCGAGGATTGGCTCGACACCCATGTGTAAGAACAAAGGCGAGATTAACACTCCACATGGAACGTTATGGTAAGAACATAACTTTTTTCCGCCTGTGCAGATAAGGAATTACATGACTTAATGCATGCCACTGAACAAGTTGAGAAGCATGGTTTACACTGGATTTGATGCCTTAGAGGCTTCTTGTAGGGCTGCTGCCTCTGGTACAGTCATTAGAAGGCATGCTTGGTTAAAGGAACAAAACTTGCCAGATCAAGTAAAAGCCAAGTTATTGGATGCTCCTGTTCAGCATAATGTTTAGTTTGGATCTAAGGCTGAAGGGGTGATGAAGACGGAGGACAAGGCAAAATCCATGCAAACTGTTAAGGATTTCTTAAATGTACAGCCACCCAGATTTAGTAGGAATTGGCCTACAAAAAAATTGGTCCTTTCCCAATTCAGACAGGCCTCTGGTAGATACACTCTCGAGGAAGGCCTCAAACACAAGCCTCTTATAGACAAAGACAGTGGACTGCTTCCACCCCTAGGGGAGGAGAGGACAGGCCGCAAGCTCATAGAAAACAGGCTCAATGACTCCCTCTGTTGGGCTGCAGGAACTTCTTGCCTGGAAGCCCCTCTCTAAGGAAAACTTTCTTTCACCTAAATTGGACTCTTATAATCCAAGACAAGTGGGTTTTGGATGTGGTTTCCAGAGGTTACAAATTCCATTTTCATACCCGACCAAGTGGATGGCCAGATCTACCAAAACATCAATGGTTAGAGGCCTTAAACCAGGTGGAAGCCCTCCTGGCTATGAAAGCCATAGAACTGGTTCCACTTTCAGAAATGGGACGAGGTTTTTACTCAAGGCTCTTTCTAGTCCCCAGAAAGCAAAATTCATGGAGACCCATTCTGGATCTGTCAGTCTTAAAGCACTTTTCTCGAAATACCATACTTCAAGATGCTTACTCTATAGCAGCTACTCCAAATGCTGACCAAAAATGCATGGATGGTAACTTTGGATTTAAAGGAGGCTTATTTACACATTCCCATCAGGCAGGAGTGCAGAAAATACCTCTAGTTCAAGGCCGGATCGAGGCACTATCAATTCTCTGCGCTGCCCTTTGGATTGTCTACTGTGCCCAGGGTCTTCACAAAGTGCCTGGCTCCAGTAGTAGCTTATTGCAGACTCAAGGGAATTCAAATTTACCCTTATCTGGACGATTCTTATTCAGGCAGACAGCAAGGATGTCTTACTCCAGCATCTAGAATTTGTTCAGAAACTTCTCAAGTTCCTGGGATTCACTGTAAACAGTCAAATTTGACACCCTCGCAACAGATAACTTTTCTGGGTGCTCTTCTAAACACAACCCAGATGGCATTTCTGACGTACGAAAAACAATTACAGCTGGCTTCAACTTTCAAAACCTTGGCAACATTAACTCTGCTATCTGCAAGGAAATTCCTGCAGGCTTTGGGTTACATGGCCTCCTGCATCCTTCTCGTACCATATGCAAGACTACATATGAGGAAAATAGTGGTACCTAAAAAGTGTATGGTCTCAGCATTGCCACAGTTTAGACATACAGATCACCATCCTGCCTTGTCTAAAAAAGGAATTCCTTTGGTGGTCCAAGGCATGTACTCTAAACAAAGGGAAACCCTTCAGTCTTTCTCCAGCCAGTCAGATACTAACCACGGATGCCTCAGATTATGCATGGGGAGCCCATTTGCAGGGCAACCGTCTGCAGGGCCTTCTGACAAAGGATCAGAAGCAGCTGCATATCAATTTAAAGGAAATGCTAGCTGTTCAGAACGCTCTATTGGACTTCAGGAATCTTCTACAACCAGGGCAACTACTCATACGGACAGACAACACCACAGCTATGTGGTACATAAACAAGCAAGGGGGATCCCATCCATATCCCCTTTGTAGACTAGCCATGAATCTATGAAACACAGCTCTAGCTTGCAAATTGGAACTTCCAAGCTCAGCTTCTACCAGGGAAGCAAAACTTCCTGGCAGACAGTCTGAGCAGAAACCTGTCGGACCCACACGAATGGATGCTGAACACCGAAATATTCAAGATGATTACAGCAGTCTGGGGATGTCCTTGCATAGACCTCTTTGCATCCCACCTCAATCCTCTACAGATTTTTTTTGCACCAGGACATTCCACGAACTAGCTTGGAAAGTGGATGCACTATCATTCAGTTGGAGAAACCTCTGGGCATGCCTTCCCGCCTCTCCCTCTTCCACGGGTGTTATTAAAGATCAAACAGGACAAGCCCAAGATAATTTTGCTTGCCCTAAATTGGCCTCTACAGTTTTGGTACCAAACACTGAAAAACCTTTCTCTGGAGCCCCCTTGGGTTTTACCACAGACTCCGAACCTTCTGTCCCAACACCAGGGTCAGGTTCTACATTCCCATGTCAAAACTCTCAACCTGGTGGCCTGGTTAATCCAGGGTCTGATTCATTCTCTCCTACCCAAGCAGGTTATGGATGTCATTTTAGAAGCCCAGATGGCCTAGCACTAGAAAATCTTATTCAGGAAAATGGAAAAGATTTTGCACCTGGATGCAGGCTCAGGATTCAGACCCTCTTATTCCTGACATTCCTCTGATTTTACTTTACCCGACAGACCTCTTACATAAGTGGGTCTCTTTCTTCCATAGATGCATGCCTCTGCTATTTCTGCTCATAATACAGACCCTCCAATCTTTTCCCACCAGCTCATGTGAGTTTCTCAGAGGAGCTAATAACTTAAGGCCCCCTAGATCTCCACCCATTCCTGCCTGCGATCTGAACTATGTTCTATAAAAACTCACCTTACCTCCTTTTGAGCCTGCTGCCACATCTGACATTAAGTTTTTATCTTGGAAGACAGCCATCCTGTTAGCTCTTACCTCTGCCAGGAGAGTTTCTGAGTTGCAAGCTCTCATGGCTGTGGAACCTTATATTATCTTTCATCAAGATAGGGTGTCTTTAAGGACTAATCCTACTTTCATGCCTAAAGTGGTTTCCAAAGTGGCTTTAAATCAAACTATTCACTTGACAACTTTTTTCCCCAGTCCTCAAAATAAGGGGGAAAGGATCTTGCATTCCTTGGATGTACACACACTACGTTTTTACCTGGACAGAACAAAGGACATCAGGAAATCGGAGCAATTGTTTCATATGCTTCAGGTTCCCAAGGTAAAGCCATTTCAAAACAGACAATTTCAAAATGGATTGCTCATGGAATCAGATTTTGTTATTCACACCATGGAAAGCAAATCCCAGGGTGTATAAGGACTCGCTCTTCCAGAGCTGCTGCTGCTTCAGCTGCCTTCCTCAGGGGAGTTCCTACCAAAGACCTTTTGGAAGCTGCAATTCAGTGCTTACTTTTTCTAAGCACTACAATCTACCTCTCTACTCTAAGTCTAGGGCAGGCTTTGCTTCTGCAGTCTTGCAGGGCGTTTTAGCCGCCCCCTCTACTTTATGACCACCTCCCTTTTCTGCTTTGGGATTCAACCCTACAGTCATGACCAACAGTGAAACACGAACATAGTACAGTTGTGTACACTTAACATAAATGTAGATGTTCGAGTCTTCACTCTTGCAGTCTGGGTTACCCTCCCTGTCCCCTCTTATTTTTTCTTTTCTGTGGTTCCCTTCACCCTTCTGAGGTGTATTTGCAAAGGGTATGGGATCTTACTCATTTAGTAACACCTGACATCTGGGGCAATAACTGGAGAACATGGCGTCGGCTGTCAGCTTTGTACTCCTGGCACTCTGACGTCAGGGAGCATGGTTGAGCAGCCGACACCAGACCCAGACTTTGGGATTCTGGCCGACCGAGGACTGCCTGCTGGCAGGGGAGAACCCTACAGTCATGACTGCAACAGTGAAGATACTCTAACATCTACATTTTATGGTAAATGTACACAACTGTACTTTCTGCCTTATTGGGCAAGACAGTTTGTGAGACTAGTCCAGAGCGAAAAGGACAGGAAGACTGCCGTCTGAGTCTGCTTCTCTGCTCCCCAGAGGTCCTTCTCTAAGAACCAAAAGGGACTGAAGATGTGGTTCCAGAAATCGCAACATTCCCAGCCTGCTCAGGACAACCAGTCCTTCTGTGGCAGAGGAGGACAGGGAGGACGCCGCCCTAGAGGCAGAGGGGGCCCGAAGAATTTTAGGTTCAGAGAAACCTTCTCTGATCGGCCCACGCAGCAACCCTGAGGGGTTGCCAGTCTGCTCCACTCTGGAGGCAGTCAGGGGGCGTTTCTCGAGGCACCTGGCAGCTTGGGAGTTTATCACATCAGATCGTTGGGTGCTTAGTGTCATCCAGAGGTTACCAAATTCCCCTGTATCATGTCCCCAAACTCTGAAACCTCCCCGATGTACCACCCGATCAGAGGGAGGTAGCAGCTGCAGAAATTCAGCAGCTCCTAGAAAAGCCATCCAACCAGTCCCCCCAGACCAGCGTGGATTAGGTTTTTACTCCAGGTTCTTTCTGGTGCCAAAAAAGACTGGGGACTTGAGGCCAATTCTCGACCTCTCCCTTTTGAACCTGTCAGTAACTAAACAAAAATTACGGATGGTCACTGTTCAATCCATCCTCCCCCTATTGCGGGAGAACGACTGGATGTGTTCAATAGACCTCAAGGATGCGTACTAACACATTCTGATGGACAGACTATCCAGGAGGTTCCTCCGCTTCTGGCTGGGACCCAGTCACTACCAGTTCAGGGTCCTTCCCTTTGGCCTCACCACAGCCCCCAGGGTGTTTACCAAAGTATTAGCAGTAATAGCAGCCCACCTGAGACTCCAGGGAATGCAGGTTTTTCCATACCTGGACAACTGGCTCCTGACCGCCCCGACAAGGCATCTACTTTGCTCAGCCAGGGACTACTTTCTCTGGCTTGCTTCCCAGCTGGGCATCACCATCAACAGGGACTAATCTTCTCTTGCTGCAGCTCAGGTGATAGTTTATAGGGGCCAAGTTGGATACAAGAAACCACCTAGCATTCTTGACTGCGGAACGACTACAAAACCTGAGGCTTCATGTGCAGGCCATCCTCCAATTAGAAGCCCCATCGGCGGAGTTGGTCCTGAGGGCTCTAGGCTCCATGGCGGCGATCACACTTTTTTTTTTCCCCATTGGCTCGTCTAAATGAGGGTCCTGCAATGGACCCTTCAAGTACAGTGGTCCTTTCTACATTACCCCTAAGCCATCCGATTACCCTCAGCAGGGCTTGCAGGAGGGCTCTCATGATGGCTCCAATCTCCAGACCTCCATACGGGATGTCCCTTCTCCACACCTCCCCTTGCCACGGTGACCATGTACACCTCTTGCCTCGGGTGGGGGAGGGGCGCATTGCTCAGGCAGGACGGTCCAAGGCACGTGGAACGACAGACTTGCATATCAATGTCCTGAAGATGAGGGCGGTGCTATTAGCATTGCAAGCACTTCAGAACCTTCTTCCTGTAGGAACTATTGCGATCCAGACTGACAATGTCAGTTGTCTGGTACATAAACAGAGGGGAACCAGGTCCTATCCTCTGTCGAGAGGCCATGATAGTGTGGGAATGGGCGACCTCCAGCAGCCGCTTTCTTATTGCGACACATTCCGGGACAGACCAACATTCTGGCGGACAGGCTCAGCCACACCATCCTTTCCCCTTACGAGTGGCCTCTCAATCCCCCAGGTAGCGAAGTGGATTTTTGCCTAATGGGGGCAACCCTGTTGCGATATCTTTGCTTCTCCCTCAAATACGAAATGCAACAGTTACTTTGCTCTAATTCCCCCCTTTGGGGAATCCCCGAGAGATGCTCTGGTGCATGCTTGGCCTCCCGGTCTACTTTATGCTTACCCACCTCTACCTCTGAAGCTGAAACTCGTACAGAAAGCCAGTCGGTTGGGGAGCAGAATGATCCTCATTGCCCCATTCTGGCCTCGTCCAGCATGGTTCCCTTACCTGTGGTCTCACCTGGTAAATCCTCCTTGGATTCTGGATCCCCTACCGGATCCAATATCTCATCCCCTGAATCTTCCGATCCCGAATCTGGACAACCTCAAGTTGACAGCTTGGCTGCTCCAGTTCCACTCCTAATCAGGACTCCCAGAATCTCTTCCCCAGTTAAAGCCATCCTTGTAGCAGCACATAAACCTTCCACTAGGAAGGTCTATCGCAGTAAGTGGAAGCGTTTCTCCATTTGGGTGTAGAATCATAACTTGGATCCCTTCAAAGCGCCATTACCGACTGTTGGATTTCCTTACAGGTCTGTTTCATCAGGCAGCTAGCTGCTCTACGGTCAAGGTTCAACTGGCAGCTATCCCTCATTACTATGTGGGACATGAGTCAGGTCCCTTGATTATGGCTAAATTGTGTAAAACCTTTCTAAAAGATACCTTCCTGCTCTGACCAGTCAAGGAAGTTATACCACCTTGGGATTCATCAGTAGTCCTACATGCATTGACAGCTCCCCCTTTTGAACCTGCTGCTTCGGTTGATCTTGAGTACCTATCTTGGAAAATGGCGTTCCTTGTCGCTATTACTTCAGCGAAAAGAGTTTGAGCTTCAGGCCCTGTGTGTAAACCCCCCGTACTTGGTTTTCACCAGGATAGTGTACCTCTGGACCAACCCCTAGTTTCTTTTTTCCCAAGGTGGCTTCAGAGGCAAATATCAATCGATCCATTAACCTGCCAGTCTTCTTTCCCAAGTATCAGAACAAAGGAGAATACAAACTGCATTCGTTAGATGTGCATAGACCACTGCGCTTTTACATTCACAGGACTGCTGGTCAGACTATCCGACCAGTTCATCTCCTTTGCCAGATTTAACTTTAGTAAACCTGTCTCTAAGGTCACTATCACGATGGATCTTATCGGCCTATGAAAGTTCTGGGAGGCCCGCACCTCAGGGAGTTCATGCACACTCTACTAGCTCTATCTACCTCCGCTGCCTTTAGGTCTAGAGTGTCTTTAGATATTTGCTCAGCAGCCACTTGGGCCTCATCTCATACCTTTATCAATCATAAGCTGGACGTTACCTCCAGAGGGAGAGCATCATTTGGCTCTGCAGTGCTCCGGAATATCCTTCCATGATGGCCACCCAAGATCCAGGTAGCTGGGGACTCTGTCCCAAAGGTTGCTGACAAATGAAGTACCTACTTCAGATTAAGAAGTTATGTACTCAGCATGAAGTTCCATCAGAGTAGGAAACTTCATTTGTCTGCAACCACCCCCCCCCCTTCCCCCTGACCTTCAGAAGTTTTAGTCCCTGGATGTCCTAGTCCCCTACGGGACGTATTTAACCTTTTTAGCTGCTTGTATGAGGGCAGACTTGATCTGAGGTCAGTCACGGTTGGCAGGGGATTATGGGTAAGGGGAGGAGCTAGGAGCTCAGATCGGATAGCTGTGAAACAAGTTGCCGGCTCGGATCCGATACCCAAAGGTTGCAGACAAATGAAGTTTCCTACTCTGTAAAGTTATGATGAGTACATTACTTATTTCTGCCTTAGCCTGGTCTGTATCCAAAAATGACTCCTGGGAAAATTCTTAAGACAGCTGGCTACAGCAGCTTGAATCTCCCCTGCCTGTTAACATTCCATGATTGCTGGGATAAATTTGCTTTTCTGCCTGGTGTACAGGGAATAATTTTCCACGTTGTATAGTCTCTAATTTACCCTTTTCCCACAGTCTTGTCAAGATAGTCTTGTAAGATTGCATTTGTTAATGCAGGTTTTGGCTGCTTTCTCATGGCTAAGTCTGGGGCATACATGCTGTGTCCTTTCAATTAATAAATCCTGTGGATTACAAATCAGTTTGTTTCCTAAAATTCTGTTCTCTGGTTTAAAGGTGCTTTTTTCCAGAAGTTTATATTTGAGTTGGTATACAGTTTCATTTTAATCTGCTGTGTGCACATTTTGTTAATTACTGGAAGGAATTTCTTGCTCCAAAGCTATAATTTCCAGTTGTGATTCTTCCAAATTGGTGTTCTTTCCTTATCTAGGTGTGGGTCCAGAAGTTTATATTTGAGTTGGTATACAGTTTCATTTTAATCTGCTGTGTGCACATTTTGTTAATTACTGGAAGGAATTTCTTGCTCCAAAGCTATAATTTCCAGTTGTGATTCTTCCAAATTGGTGTTCTTTCCTTATCTAGGTCTCTCGGTCGGTCTCTCGGTCGGTCTCTCGGTCGGTCTCTCGGTCGGTCTCTCGGTCGGTCTCTCGGTCGGTCTCTCGGTCGGTCTCTCGGTCGGTCTCGGTCGGTCTCTCGGTCGGTCTCTCGGTCGGTCTCTCGGTCGGTCTCTCGGTCGGTCTCTCGGTCGGTCTCTCGGTCGGTCTCTCGGTCGGTCTCTCGGTCGGTCTCTCGGTCGGTCTCGGTCGGTCTCGGTCGGTCTCTCGGTCGGTCTCTCGGTCGGTCTCTCGGTCGGTCTCTCGGTCGGTCTCTCGGTCGGTCTCTCGGTCGGTCTCTCGGTCGGTCTCTCGGTCGGTCTCTCGGTCGGTCTCTCGGTCGGTCTCTCGGTCGGTCTCTCTCGGTCGGTCTCGGTCGGTCTCGGTCGGTCTCGGTCGGTCTCGGTCGGTCTCGGTCGGTCTCGGTCGGTCTCTCGGTCGGTCTCTCGGTCGGTCTCTCGTATCCCTTTCAAGAAAAAGAAATAAGCATGTTATGTTGGTACATAAGATGACATGTCAGTGGAATGGGGATGCACCACTGTCAAGCAGGACTCATAAAGCAGACTTGAAATGGATTAGGGAAAGGCGTGAAGAAACAAACTTGCATTGATATGTTAAGCCCCATTAACCACCAATGTTAAGTTGTCAATCTCGCCTTCATTCTTGCTGGATGGGTACAGAGCCGATCCTCGGCTCTGACTCTGCCACTTACTAAAGCACGAGAGCTAATTTTACCAGCTCGAGGCAACCCTATATCCCATGATGCTAGGCGATAACTACCCAGATCTCGTTTGCTGCTTTTGCTTGCGAGGTGCGTTTTTACTGGCTCTTCAGACTGTCACCCTTTTTTGTCTTAGTTCCACTCCTTTTATTGTTTTAACTTGTAACTGTTAATTTTAAACCCTATTCCCCGTTGGTACCTTGTATTTCCCTTATCCCAGTTATATATCCCTTCCCCTAGGTTAGGCCTTAAGACTGCCCCTTTCCTAATTCTTGTCAGGGATTCTGTGTAGTGTTTGGGTGTTAGTATCCCTGTTTTTTATTTATATTTGGATTGGGTGTTTTTGTGTTTACTCTGGTGCTCCCTCGACACTGTCGAAGGACACAGGTCTCGGACTTCAAGAAGTGTGACTCATGCTGTCAGACAATGTCTGACAGTCACACTTGTGTTTACTGCCTGGGACCCCTGCACCTGCAGGACTCTTGTTCTGTGTGCCATGCATTCAGCCCAAGAGTCCTGAAGGAACGCAGGAACAAATTAATATTGAGGGGCTTGTTAAAGCCTGAGAGCTCCCCGACTGTTTGCCGGGGAAGCCCTCGAAGCCAACAAAGCAGTCGGCTCAGAGTCCCAAGCCGTTGGCTTACCTGTGACCAGATCGGCTCCGGCCAGAGCCGATCCTTCTGTCACAGCTTCCAGTATCTGCTCCACTCTGCGCCGATACCGCTGAATCTTTGCACTCACGGTTGGCTCCAGCTGGAGCAGACGTATCCTCGGCTCCTTCTGCTCCATCCACCTCCAGAAAGAGGTCAAGATCCCTATCGTTGGAGTCTATCCATTCGGCTCCGATCACCCCTGCTCTCGGAGAGGAGCTATCGGAGCCTATCTTCAGTCGTCCAGGCTTTCTGACCATGACCTTGAGAGAGTGGTGAGTAGGCTTAGTCTCAGGCATTGGCCCAAATTCTCCATAGCCCGTCTCATCAGACGGTAGCTTTTACAAATCCACCTATTCCTCCTTCGACTCTCCCCCAGAGTTTGGAGCCGGAGCTCCTCTGAGCCGTTACTGATGATCATCGTGCATACAGCTGCAGTCATAACAGATGGGTTCTCCTGCAGTCAGGCGGGTCCTCTGTCGGCCGAATTCCAAAGTCTAGGTCCGGCGTCGGTTGTCGTCGCTTCTTCCCTGACATCAGTGTGACAGGGGTATAAAGGAACCAGTAGAACGCCATTTTCTTCAGTCTTTCTTGCCGCGCGGTGCCCGAAGCAGTTCACAAGTGCTGGTCGGCCAGCTCCTGAGATTACGAAAAATTGGAAACCGAAGTCTTCTTAAAAGCCAAGTACCCCGTTGGGGAAACTTTTCTTGCCTCTGACTGATGTCAGACAAGTTAATAATTGTATTTCTTGTGGGAAGCAAATACCGCATATGGATTTCCATTCCCTCTGTATACCTTGTTTAGGCCCAGACCACGACGTCTCGTTCTGTCGCTTTTGTTCTACTTTCAACAAATGCACTATTAAGCATCGGGCGGAGTTCGCCCAGCATTATTTTGGGAAAGCTTTTAACTATACTATGTCGTCGGATACTCCGACTCCGGTTATGTCTAAAAAATACGCAAAGACAAGGACCGACACACTAGGTCCGCGGCCTCTACCGACACCATGCCAAAGCCAACAACACGTGGTCCGGTTCTCAGCGAGGTGCCTACGCAGCCCCTGACTACCGACAACACTTTGGCGGTGTCTCCTGTGCCAGAGGTTGCATGCTCCTCTGCCCACACCCCGACTAAAGATACCGAAGCCACTCTTGGCGTTTAAACTCAGAATGTTGCAGGTTCAACCCATTATCACCTCCACTCAGGGTATCTACAGAACTTCCTCTTTCTCCATCAAGGCTTTCACAAAATCTAAAGCAACCTTGCACTCTAAGAGACCAGCTACACAGGGCCCATCTCCAGGCCCCATGCCTCACAGGGCCCCAAGAGAGTTAAGGCCTCCATTGCTAAAAATCCATTACCTTCAGAGACTCCCGATCCTTAGAAAGGTGGGGAAAGAAGGTATATACCTCTGCTACCTTATCCATGAGGGCCTTAAACTGTTTTCATATGCTAAAATACCAACAGTTTTTCTTATCACAATTGAAAAGTAAAATGTCACGACCTGAACAACCAGACTTGAAGGAGTTGCAGGATTTGATGCATAGTGCAGAACAAGTGGGTAAGCATACCTTACAATGTGATTTTGATGCTCTAGAGGCCTCATGTAGAGCTGCTGTTACAGGATCAGTCATACGTAGGCATGCCTGGCTCAAGGAACAAGCCTTACCTGATCATGTCAAAGCGAAATTACTAGGCACCCCTCTTCAAAAGTATGTACTATTTGGTGCTAAGGCCGAGGAGGTGTTAAGGAAAATGGAGGAAAAGGCCAAATCAATGCAAACTGAATTTCTACAGGTACAACCCCCACGCTTTAGTAGAAATTGGCCTTCCAAAAACTGGTCCTTTCCTGCTAGGCAGATACAGGCACCCGAGGGGCATAGGACAATCCCAAGGATCTTTGAGGCAGACTATGGCAAGCTCCTACACAGAGGTGGTGAGGATAACTCGCAATCTTTCAGAAAGCAAACCCAATTACTTCCCCTTTACATGCCAACCAAGTCTCAAATGGCAGCCCCCTTAGGAGGAAAGCTGGCATTATTTTCAAAAAATTGGCATATCGTCACAAAGGACAAATGGATCCTGGACATGATAAACAGAGGCTACAAATTCCATTTTCACACCCTTCCAAAAATGAGGCATGCCAAACCTGCCACAAAATCAAAGGGCAGAGGCACAAAGGCAAATTACAGATCTCTTAAACATGAAAGCTATTCAAGAGGTGCCTATGCACGAACAAGGTCAAGGTTTTTATTCCAGGCTATTTCTGGTGCCAAGGAAGGGAAAAGATTGGAGACCTGTTTTGGACCTATCCATCCTAAACACATTTCTACTAGTACCAAAATTCAAGATGCTCACCCTACAGTATTTCTTCCCATGCTGGGCAAGGAGTCTTTGCTGGTAACACTGGACCTCAAGGAGGCATACCTGCATGTCCCAATCAGACAAAATTTGCAGAAGGTACCTCAGATTTCTTGCAGGTTCAACCCATTATCAATTCTCTGCATTGCCCTTTGGCTTATCTACTGCGCCCAGAGTATTCACGAAATGCCTGGCATCAGTAATTGCCTACTGCATCCTTCAAGGGATAGAAATATATCTCTATTTGGACGGCTGCCTGATCCAAGCGGACAGCAAGCTCTTCTGAAACACCTGGCTTATGTAATAATGTTGTTGAACTCTCTGGGATACAGTCAACAAAAAGAAATCAAAGCTAATACCCTCTCTGAAGATAATTTTCCTGGGTGCCAATTTGGACACAAACACCCAGATGGCCTACCTCACGCCAGAGAAGCAGGGGCAATTAATTCAATACTTCAGAACACCAGCAAATTGCACCAGGCTGACTGCAAGCAAAATCCTGCAGGCTCTGGGATTCATGGCATCTTGTATCTTGCTAATCCCATGTGCAAAGCTGCATATGAGGAAACTACAATGGTACCTGAAAAACATATGGTCTCAACACAGCCACAGTTTGGAAACAATAATACCACTAATTCCATGTCTGCAAAATGAATTTCTGTGGTGGGCACAAGCATGTCAAACACAGGCCTTCCATTCAGCAAGCCTCAAGCAAATCATCACAACAGACTCCTCAGACTATGCCTGGGGGGCGCACATGACAGATCGGTGCATTCAGGGCAAATGGTCCCAAAATGAAAAGCACGTTCACATCAATCAAAAGAAATGCTAGCAGTAATAAATGCTATTATAGCTTTCAAGGACGTTCTACAACCAGGTCAACTATTGATAAGAACTGACAACACCACAGTTATGTGGTACATAAACAAAAGGAGAGGAACACATTTTTACCCCCTATGCAGACTGGCCATGTCACTTTGGAACATGGCCTTGGACTTACAAATGGAACTACAAGCACAGTACTGGCCAGGCAAGGAAAACACGCTGGCAGACAACCTAAGCAGGAATATGATAGATCCACACGAATGGAAATTGCATCCAAAGGTTTTTACAAAGATAATCCAAGAATGGGGAAGGCCAGACATAGATCTCTTTGCCTCCCACAAAAATCGTCAATTGGCAATTCTGCTCAAGGACCTTACATCCAAAAGCCTGGAGTGGACGCTCTCTCAATTGGACATCAATGACAGTTTATGCCTTCCCACCTCTTCCTCTGCTACCCAAAGTTCTATTGAAGACCAGAGCAGACAGACCAAAGATGATTCTCATTGCTCCGGACTGGGCAAGGCAACACTGGTACCCACTCCTGAGGACCGGACTGGGCAAGGCAACACTGGTACCCACTCCTGAGGAGCCTGACACATTCACCACCATGGACCCTGCCTCTAATGCCTCTTCTGACTCAGCACAGCTTCAAAACTCTTCACAGCCAGCTAAAGACACTCAATCTGGCCGCATGGAAGATTCCTAAGCATCACAACAGGCTCTACTCTCCAAGGAGGTGCAGGATGTCATTTTGGAGGCCAGAAGGCCATCAACTAGAAAAGCTTACTCCGCAAAATGGAAACGTTTTTGTGTCTGGAATGAGAAAAAGGGCCAGGACCCTGGAAAACTGGCTTTCTCATACTACAATATTTGGCTGAACTAAGCGGTGGACTTTCTCTTCCATCAAAATCCATGCCTCAGCCATTTCTGCAGAATACAACACTGATCCTCCTTTATTCTCACCCTCTCAAGACAGTTCCTCAGAGGGGCTAAGAATTTAAGACCTCCAAGGAAACAACCAATACCTGCTTGGAATCTTAATTATATTCTGGAAAAACTAACCTTGCCTCGCTTTGAGCCAGCTGCCTCATCAGATTTGCAATATTTGTCCTGGAAAACAGCTTTCCTTCTGGCTATCACCTCAGCTCGTAGAGTTTCAGAACTACAGGCTCTCATGGCTGTACAGCCTTTTATCTTCCATCAGGACAGAGTTTCCTTACGAACCAACCCGTCCTTTATGCCTAAAGTGGTATCCAGGATAGCTTTAAATCAGGCCATACATTTACCTACTTTTTATCCTAATCAAAACAAAGGTGAGAGGATTACTGCATTCCTTGGACATCCACAGACAACTGCGTTACTATTTGGACAGAACAAAGCCTATCAGAACAGCTTTGTGGCCTATGCGGTAGGAGCTCAAGGAAAGCCAATTTCCAAACCATCTCAAAATGGATAGCCCACTGCATACGTTTTTGCTATTCCTTTCATGATAAAACTGTACCTACAGGCATTGGAACTCATTCCACCAGGGCCACAGCCACCTTTGCAGCCTTCCTCAGTTTCTATCAAGGATATTTTGGAACCAGCCACTTGGAGTTCTGTGCATACCTTCTCCAAGCACTACAACCTACCATTATACTCCAAATCTAGAGCAGGCTTTGCCACTGCAGTCTTGCAGGGCATTTTGGCTCCTAGTGCCTACCACCCCTTTCTTAGCTTTGGGATTTTACCCATCTGTTATGACTGCAGCTGTATGCACGATGAACATAGTACAGTTTTGTACCTACCATAAATGTAGATGTTAGAGTGCTAATATAGCTGCAGTCCAGGTTTCCCTCCCTCCTTCCCCTCTTGGGACAGGGCCTATAGGCTAACACATCCTCATACTAGATTGGGGTATTCATTTATGATGCATTTGCTTGCAACTACTGTATTTTGATATTGCACTGCATTATTACACAAATTTATGTATTGCCTTCCTTCTGGGGGCACCTGACATCTGGGGCAAGAAAAACTGAAGAAAATGGCGTCTGCTGGTTCCTTTATACCCCTGTCGCAATGACGTCAGGGAAGAAGCGATGACAAGACGCCGGACCTAGACTTTGGAATTCGGCCGAGGACCCGCCTGACTGCAGGAGAACCCATCTGTTATGACTGCAGCTTTATTAGCACTCTAACATCTACATTTATGGTAGGTACAAAACTGTACTTTGTGGTGTCTGAGCAGATACCTCCCCCTTTGGCTCCATTGTCCTCTGCTCCGATCTCCTCCTTGATGCCTTCATTGGAGGGATCTGGGCGTCTGGTCTCTCACTCGCTCCGAGGGGGCAAGTGGCATCTGACCGTTGTCAGACCCCATTCTCCCTCTTTGGGCATCAGCGCTGGTGAGCTCGGCCCCGACGTCGTCCCTGTTGGTGCGGCCTGGGGTTCCTACCTCTTAGGAGCAGGAGCCCTCTGGCCCCTCTGATGGGGAGCCTTCGAGGGGATGTGTACTAGCCCCAGGGCATAGTCAACGGTCAGTTCCATCGGCTCCTCCCACTACAGTGCATGCTGACGTCTCTTCCCACTCTCTTGCTCCCGGGCCCAGAGATCCAATGCCTCCAGTTTACCCACTGGGAATCTTCCTCTTCCAAGGCTTCTCCTGACCCATCAGGTGAGCCTCCGCGTAAGGGGACATGTAAGAGGAAACATCTGGACTCCCCCGAGTCTATTACATCCAGTACCGACTTGGATGAGTCTGAGGGATCCCCAAGGTCCCCTCTGAGGATGTCTTTCTCAGACATCCTTGAAATCCTTAAGCAGCGGAGGAACTGGCCTTCCCTTAATCCTTCCGAGGAAGAGTTTGGTTCTCGACCCTCCACCTCCTGGGTGTCTCCGCCTTTCCCACCCCTTATGGATGTGGTGGCTCGGAAGGCGTGGACTGCCCCGGATTCGGTGGAACCCACTCCTCGGAGGCCTTTTAAATTCATTACGGCCCCAGCTGATAGGCAATTTTTGACAAAAGGTGTCCCGGTTGATGCCATGGTGGTGGCTGCAGCCACCAAGAAGGAACTAGCCGATCCTTCAGTACCTATCCATCCTCCTAACAAGGATTCTAGGATTATGGATAGGTACGGTAAGTGTATGTTTTCTTCAGCGACCTTTGCCATGCGGTCGCTGAATTACTTGTCACTTCACCCGCCTTCAGAGAGATTTTCTCAAAGAGTTGGGAGAAGTTTTACAGGATAAGCTGCTGGGTCCCAGGATTAAATTAACTCGCAGCTAGGAACCCTAAACTCTAACTCCGCCATGCAGCTCATTTCATATGCAGCTGATGGAGCGAGTAGGGCTGCCGGCACAGGAGTGGCATTAAGGCATCACGCCTGGATGTGGCTTTGTAATTTTGCAGACCCCTTCAAAGCGTCCTTCACAAATTCTCCTTTTGATGGTTTGACCTTGTTCAGACCTAAAGTGAAAGACACCTTGACCAGATGCGAACAAGATGGCAGACTCTGCCGTAGGAGTCCTTTCCCCACCCCTTCAAGACAATACCCCAAGGGTCAGAAGGGTGGTAAAATGTGGTTCCGCAAATCTCAAAGGAGTCACGCCTGACACATGAGGTCAGGTTACCCCCAGAGGCAGAGGGGTAACTACAACAGACGCGCCCTAGGGGTAGAGGGGGGGTCTGCAGAATCAGGGTAGCAGGGAGCCTCTCTGACCAACCCTTCCAGCATCCTTGAGATGTTGCCAGATTGTCCACCTTCGGAGGCAGTCGGGGGAAGATTGTTGCTGTACCCAAAAGCCTGGCTTTCCTTTGCTCAAGACAAATGGGTACAGTCTATCATATCAGAGGGCTACAAAATTCTCTTTATCCAAACCCCAATTCAGCAAAAGGGAACCCTTCCAGACATTCCACCCAGTCCAAGGGAACTAGCAGTACCAGAGATATCAAAACTGCTAGCAAAAAGCCATCCAGCCATTCCCAGCCGACTAACTATGATCCGGAATCTACTCTAGGTTCTTTTGGTACCGAAAAAGACAGGGGACTGGAGACCAATATTAGATCTCAGCAAACTAAAGTTTGTAAAGAGAACAATATTCCGGATGGTCACGCTATAGTCCATTCTACCCTTTCTGGGCAAGGACAATTGGATGTGCTCAGTACGCATCCTGAAGGTCCATGATCACATCAAAATTCACAGGTGCTCCAGAAGGTTTCTCTGCTTTCGGCTGGGGACCAGTCACTACCAATTCAGAGCCCTGCCCTTTGGTCTCATTACAGCCCCCAGAGTGTTCACCAAATGTATGGCAGCGGTTACGGCTCACCTGAGACGTCAAGGATTCCAGGTGTTTCCATATCTAGACCAGGCATCAACTTCTCCAAGCCAGAGATTACATCATTCACATTTGCAGAGGGCTAGGAATCTCTCAATTTCGAAAAATCTGCCTTGTCAATCTATTACCTTTATAGGCGCCAATTTGGACACCGTACAACTTTCAGCAAAGTTAACAGATCAAAGGGTCTTGGATATTCAAAACTACATCCATGTTCAGAGCGACAAAATTCAGGCCAGCTATGTCCTGAAAGTATTGGGTCTTATGGCGGCCGCTATAACACTTCTTCCCCTTGCCCGCTTTTACATGCGTCTCCTACAGTGGATGCTTTTCGCCCAATGGTCTTCAACGATTCCCTATGCATCACAAGATCATAACTCCAGCTTGCAAAAGGCATCTGTCCTGGTGAATGTTGTCCCCTCAAGTCCTTCAAGGCGCAGACCCTTTGTTCCTCCCTCCCGGTTGCCATGGTTACATCGGACGCCTCCCTGATCAGGTGAGGGGCATTTTCAGGGCAGGATGGTCCATGGTACTTGGCAACCTTTCAAATGCCATCTGCATATAAATGTCCTGGAGATGAGAGCAGTGCTTTTAATGTTGCAAGCTCACCACGACTCTCTTCCCCTGGGGGCTATTGCAATCCAAACGGACAATGTCTGTAGTGTGGTATATCAACAAGCAGGGCAGAACCAAGTCCTATCCCCTGTGTCGAGAGGCACTCAGACTTTGGCAGTGGGCAATCTCTTCTCAGCGGTTTCTGATAGCAACGCATATCCCCGGGAAGTCCATCATAGCGGACAGGTTGAGCAGAGCTATTCTCATGCCTCACGAGTGGTCTTTCAAACAAGTGGTCTCTCAAACAATCTGACTGAAGAGATTTTTCAGAAGTGGGGCCTTCCTTGCTGCGATCTTTTTGCTACGCCTCAAAACAGCAAATGCCCCGACTTCTTCACCCTCTTCCCCCTTCCATGCCATCCACCCAGAGACACTCTAGTCCAAGATTGGCCCCGGGGACTTCTCTATTCTTTTCCACCTTTTCCTCTAATACCACAAGTAATTCAGAAAGCAACTGCCTTGAAAACCAAGATTCTCATTGCCCCTTATTGGCCTCTACAGATATGGTTTCCGTTCCTGCATAGTTATCTTTTGGTACAGCCTTGGCATCTGGACCCAGTTCCAGATCTTCTGACCCACCAGTCGGGGCAGCTGCACCAATCCATACCTTCTCTCAACCTCACTGCTTGGTTGCTCCACTTCCCTCCCTAGCCAGGCTTCCTATGATTTCTAGTCCCGTCCGGGATATCATAGTAGCTTCCCTTAAATCTTCCACCAGAAGGATTTACACTAGTAAATGGCAACGTTTCTCCTTCTGGGCAAAAGCTAGAAATATAGATCCCTTTACTGCTCAGATTCATTCGGTCTTGGACTTCCTAGCTGAAATTTTTCACTCAGGATCTTCCTCCACAGAAAGTTCAGTTGGCAGCCATTTCAAATTTTCATAGGCTCGTCGGACCACAACATCATGTCCCATAAACTTTGCAAGGCATTCCTTAGAGGTGTATTTTTACTTGAGCCTCCGTTCAAAGACACTCCACCACAGTGGGATCTAAATTTAGTCTTAACATCCTTGATTCTTCCCCCCTTTGAACCTGCAGCTTCCTGTTCATTGAAATTTCTTTCCTGGAAGACGCTTCCTAGTCGCCATTACTTCTGCTAGGAGAGTATCTGAGCTTCATGCCCTCTGCATTCGTCCTCCCTACTTAATCTTCCACAAAGACAGAGTTTCTCTAAGGACTAATCCGTCTTTCTTACCCAAGGTGGCGTTGCAGACCAACTTAAATCAATCTATTCTCCCAGTTTTTCCCCAAATTATGCTAATAGAGCGGAGCAAAAACTACATTATCTCTATGTTCGCCAGCTCCGATATTTGGACAGAACCAAACAAATCAGGAAATCTGATCAACTGTTTTTATCTTGTGCAGAGAACAGGAAAGGCCTTCCGGTATCTATGGTAACCCTATCTAGGTGGCTATCTTCTGTGATTACATGTATTTATCAACTCAGAGGTAGAGAGTTGACTTCTAGGCCAAAAGCCCATTCAATTAGAGCACTAGCTACATCTACAGCTTTTCAAGGTAGACTGCCAATAGACACTTTGTGCAGCAGCCACATGGGCCTCTCCTCATACCTTTGTTTCGCATTACAAATTGGACTTGGCTTCCAGAAACAGGGCAAATTTTGGTTCCACCATTCTCAAGAGTCTGTTCCATTGAGCCACCCAGGATGAAGGTGCTAGGGACGCGGTCCCATCCAGCAAGAATGAAGGCGAGATTGACAACTTAACATTGAGAAGTTATGTGCCTACCATAACGTTCCATGTTGGCTGTCTTCTCTTGCCTTCTTTCTTGCGTCCTGCCCACCATCCCCGTAGCCTGGACAGACCAAGAAGATTGTTCCTCTTCCTTGAGTCCTGATCTAGCATTTCCAGCCAAATAGCTTGTCCTAGTGTCACTAGATTAGATTGGTTTCTTTGGCAGGATTATTCCCTTTTTCCTCCTCTTCAGTTGGAGGACTATATTGTATAATTTTTCTTTTGCTACCAAACGAGATCTTACTAGTTATTGCCTAGCATTATGGGATATAGGGTTTCCTCGAGCCTGTAAAATTAGCTCTCTAGCTTTAGTAAGTGGCAGAGTCGGAGCTGAGGATTGGCTCTGAACCCATCCAGCAAGAAAGAAGGCGAGAGAAGACAACTAGCATGGAACGTTATGGTAGGTACAGAACTTCTCATTTTACAGAAAGCATTAAAATTCTATAAGCAGTCAAGTCTGTGACTACTTTGAGGTGCTAATGTGGAAAACTGTGAAAGTAGGTCTGAAGTGGAGTTTTCTTACCTTGTGCCTACCTCCTTCCTAGTGTGAAAGCTGGATGACTGAAGCTACTAAAGCCTTCCACTCATGGGAGAGGGTTTCCATTTCGATGCATAGATGGTACCGGCTGCCTCTGCCAGTTAGTACATCATCTTCTGACTCTTGCCTTTTTTTTTTTTAATTTGGTATTGCAGTCTGTGCATATCAGTTTTAATGACCTGGCACAAGGCAGGCTTATGGGCCCCTACTGAATGTTTAACTGTTTTGCACTGCATTCCCCCAAGAACTATTATGCCTTTGGACACTTGCCTTAATTGTCAGATCTCCAGACTTTTGACACTAGAGCATCTGCTGTTGGAATGTTGGTGTTTCAGTATTTAGTTTGAAGTGTCAGTTGTGTACAAATACCCTGGGACATATTAGTAATTCTACAAAAGTCTGTTTTTGGGTCCATCTTGGATCAAAGATTGGGAGTTGTAGACTCATTACCCAAAGGACTAAAGTTTGCAAGAATTTCCCTGGTATATTTTTCCTAGGCTTTGGCATCAACTAGTTGCCTATGTGAATTAGGCGCTTTCTCCAGATCTTGTTTAATTTTTCTAAATCTCTATCATTTCTAATATGATAGGAATGGAACCCATTCCAAAGTCAAAGTTAATGAAATTAGTATTGTTTCAGTCTCAGCCAGAAGTGCTCTTCGCAGCACTTCCAGTGTGCCCAGTGATGACTCCTGCAATTTGTACGGAGTTGAATGCATCTCTAATTTATCTAAATAAGATTGTAGTCTTACCTATTGCTCCTACAACTAATGGGACTCCCTGGGCATCTGTCTCCCACATTGCTCTTGTTTCTGCCTGCAAATCCTGATATTTTGTGACTCTCTTCCAAGGCGCAACTGGGTGTGGCGATTTTTCAATAAGCCGTGTTAAGTTGTCTTTTCATGGACCACTATATCCAGTTTTCTAGCATCTATCTTGTGAACTGTTGGCAATGGATGATCCCGTAAGATGTAAACTTCGTTTTCTATGATTTGTGGCTTATGCTGGTTTTTCAGCCACTTCAATAACCATGTTTGCACAATCCCCAGTGCAACAAGCTTGCCACACTATGCCTTTCATTTCTTTTGTAGTGTAGATGTGGGCATGGATAGAGTGGCTTTCTCATAAAGGTTTGCTCCTCCTTGTAATTTAGTAGTCTTTACCCCAGCTGCTGAATCTCTGTGGTCAGTATTTCACTATACTCATTTGGTCAGTTGACATTCCACAGTCTGGCCTTTTGCAACTTGCTTCAGGAAGCACCTCTACATGTCCCCTAGCTTGTTATGGGTGTGGTTTTTAAGGATGAGGGGTATCCCTCACCATTCCTTCTCAAGAACATAGGTTCAGGGGAATCTTTTGGTAATTGGTTAAAGCAAGAGGGATCCTAGGGACTCCTTCCTTATTTTAAGGTATCTTTAGGGACTACTTGGCCTCCTAGGTCTTCCCTTTCAGGTGAGCCCCATCTCAGCTGGCAGTTCTTGTTGCTCTGACCTTGGATGAATGTGACTGGTTCCTTTGGTATGGGGTCAAACACAACCAGACATTTGTCTGGCTCCCTGAACTTTTTCCAACATTCTTGAGTTGAACTCCTTTGCAGCATGGTAAAGGCTTCTCTTCAGAACTAGATTTTCTAGCTACTCAGTAAAATGTTGCATGTGGTGGGAAAGATCGGGAAACAGGAAAACTGTCCACTTAGAGGTAGCTGATCAAGGAAGTGACACACTGGGTGGGTTGCCATCTGGGAGTTGGTCCCAGATGTTGGTAAACATTGATTTTCTAACTTGACCATCCACGTGGCATCCAGGAGAGCAGCACACACTATGCAATGCTTTATGGCAGATTCTTCAATGGGACCTTACTATTGGCAAGCTGCAAGAGCATGGCAGAGGGCCAAGTTTAATCTGCTTAGTAATTCAGCATTTGATCCCCAGTTACTGCCTGCTGAACAAATTAACCAGACAGTGCTCTGAGGCATTTGGGAAAACGGGGCTCTTCACTGGTGGTCTATACCACATGCCTATGAACTGTAAAATAAGCAGGTTTCCCAACACATTCTCCTGAACATAACTTGACTAATCAGTTTTGGTGCTGCCAATTTCTGTAATGTCATAAAAGGTTGTGGTTACTCTATCGTAACATGTAAATGACCTAAAATTGGGTACACTGGATATTCGATTTATCACTGCAGTAGCCTTTGCTATGTAGCTTGCATCCTGTGGAGCAGTATACAGCCAGCTAACAAAGCTTCAAGGGCACATTCCACACTCCAGTCTCCAGCTGGAGTGGTTTGGGCATATGCTCTTGTCTTGTCAGCTCTCCTTTTGATTAAATATTTGGAAAGTTTGTAGACTTTCATGTGACTTTGCTTTTAAAACAGTGTTTGTACTTTTGTGGAAAGAATGTGGCCAGGAACATTTTTTACGTCTAGGAGCTAGGATAAGCAAGTGCTGAACATTGTAGTAAAACTTGCTAGTTTTGTCTCCTGCTAGGCTGCCCTGGGAATAGGGCATTTTCTTTACCATGGAGCAAACTTAGTTTCTCACATCTACCAGCTGTGCAAGTCTGCTTTTGGTATTACAGCAGGCTGATAATGCTGCAGATGAGTTACTCCGGCGATACCTGGTTCCTTAGACTTTCCTTTGCTCCCCCTTGTGTAGTCCTGTCACTGTGGAATAGGAGTGAATCTTATGCTCTTGGAGGGGAAGAGTACCACTTCTGCCTAGTGAGACCTGTAGAGTTTGCCTGGCAAAAGTGGATCTGTGTTGCTGTCTAAGAAGCAAGAACTGACATCCTCTGTATTTGAAGAGGAGTGACTTTTATTGGGCTTTGCTTAAGCTTTAGTTCAAGCTTGACCCTTCCAATTCCCTTTTTGGTAAGATAAAGGATACTTTTCTGAAGAGGTATAATATTTTGAACAAGAATTATGAACAGATTCTCCAGGTTTTGGATTCACTGTGGCTTGATGGTGCCTTTTGAAGAATTTCTAAAACTATTCATAATAACTGGAGTTCCGCTATGGCGACCCATAACTGGGGAAAAGCCGAAAGACACAACATTCATAACTGTCAACTTATTAGCACTCAATTTTATTGCAACTTTGCTTTCTCGAGCCTACACAAATTCCTTTCAGCACTGGACACTTTTTACAGCCTATACCTTGCTCACTGGCTTGCCTGGTGCTCCAAGAAAGATTGTATGTAGATCCTCAGTATTTCCAAGTTTTGCATTATCTCAGATCATACTCTTATTTCCCTGGGGTGCCCTGCTGCTAGCAATCTAATTGCTAATACCTCCTTTTCTTAATACAATGGGGAAGGCTGTGGGTTTGTTCTGAAATGCTCATTCCTGGCTGAAGATCATGTCAAATTTAATTCTTGCCTCCTTTAGAGGACATGCACAACATTGGCATTAGATTTCCTCTACTGCAGGTAAATCTGGTTCTCAATTTCTTGTCTTCAGAGGTTACTCACTGTGAAATGTGCTTCAGTGGCAACAGCACACAAATTGGGGTTTTGCTTGTCTGCTTACTCTACCTTCAGGAGGATGTTAAAACCAAACCTGATTTCTTCTCCCTTGGATAGGTTTTGGACTAGCTGTTCCAGAGGTCCCAAAAGTGAGAGGCAGGCTGATTTTTAAATTATTTTTAGCTTTTCCTTAAAATTCTGGTCTAATATACTCCACATTGGAATACCCACCACTCATTATCCTGTCCCAAATAAACAGAGCAGCTATTCTGGAGAGGATGTTAACATTCTATAGAAAGCATTAAAGCCCTTATAGATTTTCCTTCTGACAATGCCCTGTTTTTTTACCCTAAAACCCATCTCAACTTGTATCAAATTGTTACTTTAATTGAATACCAGGAACCACACAACTCCAAATGGTAAATGAACTGGTGTAAGGGAATGGCCACAATGGTGAACTATAAACCAAGCTTGAGGAAACTGAGTGCATTTGTCTAATGCATCAGACTTTTCACATCCAAAGAAATTCTGATGTGGTCCAAATGGTTTGCTTTAAAGTTTCTGCTTTCAAGTTTCCAGCCTTTCAGCACTCCCAAAGAGACTAACGTTAAAGCAAACCATTTGGACTACATTTCAAATAAAGAGAAACCCAGAGAAATTCTGTGAAGTCTTTGATACAATCAGACAAAAGAGAAGTTTCCTCAAACCTTAAATAGATCTGTCAATGAATTGTATGCTGCTTCTGTAGGGAAAATTCTTCATTTTCAAGGAGGAACTTTGGTCTGAAATTTGGTTTCAGACCATCATCTTAGTATCCCCTTTTATCAAATTCTGGAAGTGCATTCACAAGCAACTTCATTTTCTTTGGGAAAAGCTCCTGCCCCACCCCCCATATCATGGTTTGACCTGCTCATGGCACTGTCATGGCAATTTTAAGACTCTCAGGCCAAGGAATAGGGGAAACAAGTTTGCTTGGGGGTCTAGCTTTTAATCTAGTCTCTCCCAAAAACTGTACCAACTATTCTCTCTGGCTGTCCCAGCCTATACTATAGCCTAACTACTTGGCCAATAGATACCAGTCTTAAATGGCTGTCCACTTTCTTCCTGTCAATACTGGTGTGCCATAGGGCTCCATTGTCAGCCATCTACTATATTCAACAATTTACATCTTAGCAAGCTTCCTTCATAAAATGCTTGCATCTTAAATATGCATTTGACAGCCTAATACATCTTCAGAGAATTACTCAAAGCCTTTAACTCAAGTTTGCTACAGGGTAGTCACTTGATATTAAAACCCAAAACTTTTCTCAATCCTTTTTCCAAGAAAAATTTGGCAATACACAACTGAAGTTATCCCACAAAAAACTACTTGGCATGATAACAGTTAAATTTGACTTGCATATATCCAAAGCAGCATCAAAAATCCAACTAGGTACCTTACATAATCTAAAATTCCTTACGATTCTGCCAAGGTAACTCTAGCTATCTGTTGCACTCCTGTATGGAGTCCCTATTGATATTGTGTAAATTAAAATGTTTTTCCCCAATATACTGTGTACAGTGAAAGGAAATTTGCAAGGCCAAACAGCAGTTTTCAAAATATGCTTGCTTTGCAAGAACAGTTTGTTGGATATTAATAACATATAGCAGTGGGCATTACTGTAAATGCATCCTGTTATAGAAAAAGAGTTTACTTTCTTGGCTTTTAGATGCAGAAGTTAAAATGCAGAAAGGTCAAGTGACACAAAGATGACGTGGAGAAACTTTTGTGAAGTCTTCATATACAAGGACCAAACAAGGGCATAAAATAACCATGGATTTTTCATGACACAGAAACCAGAACAAGTCACATGGACATTAAAAAATATTGGTTGAGTATATAAACTGGACAGTTTCATTCAGTAATGACAATTTAGACTGTGTGCCTTAGTATCTCCTCATCTGTCTAGCTGTGTTTTAATAGAATTAAAATAGCTCTGAAAGAATTAACTGTTTGGCAAGAATTTGTTCAGAGACTCGCAGAATAACGGGTACAGTAGTACGGAGTTTGTCTGGTCTACTTTTGGACACTTCTTCAGTGTCATTTCTTCAGAAAAGAGAATTTCTTCACCTGTCATGACAAATCTACAAGAATCACTTGGTTCTAAACTAACAGTGCTATAACAAAGTTGCCAGATTTGCTTGCAACAAACCTTACTGGATCCACCACTGTTCAACACTTAACTGTCTGTCTTCCTCACCACCTGTCTTGTATTTGGTTCACCTTAATCCATACCCCATGTCCCTGCCTGGTGATTAGACACCCTACTCCAATGCTGTCTTCCAAATCATTCTTTCCAGTCAAACAGTTTACCATCTACAAACCAGAGGGCTGCTAGAGTTGGTCTGTTTCAATAGTGTAGCTAGAACTTGGAGTAAACGTTGTGGTGAAGGATAGACCAGACTGAACTTCACAAAAAAGTACTAAGATTTACTCTGCTTCCTGGCTTTGTCCTTGATCCTCATCTGGGTCATTGCTCTCCAATACAATTCACCTTTCTTATTCCTCCCTTTAAAGCACTAAATAGCTTAACCTGCTTATCCCTTTGTAATACCTCACTGTTGTACTTGAACTACTTTACTTGTAGTTAGCACAGCCTAATTACTATTGCATCATTACTCAACACTCAAAACTTATCTCCTGCAATACCTCAGACTAAAGTCTAGGTACAAAGCTTGAAAGTTTTTATGAATACACATTTTATTCTATGTATTCATTTGTAACTGCAGTATAAAATTTGTAATTTGCATTAAATACCTTGGAGCTTCCTTCTTGGGCATCTGTTGAAAAAGGGAACCTGTCTGGACTCTTCCAGTAAACATTTAATAAAATTCCAAGTTTCTCAGTTTAGCAAGGGATATAAAAAGTGGAATAAGCATTCAACAAGCTGCTGGTAAGCAGATGTGAAAAAGCAATGTCAGGGAGGTTCCAAAACTCCAGAAATTCATCTCTAAGACACTACTTTCCATCCTGGCAAACTGTTAATCTCAAAGTATGTGTGCCAAATTTTCTTTGGCATGTATTCTGTCTAATGGTTGGACTGCAGTAGGAATGTTCCTCCCTTTTGAGGGATTCCTTCTCTTTCAGATAAAACTACTTTACTCGTGTACTTGACTTGGGGTGGGGGGTGGGGGTAGTCCCTGCTCTTCATCTGGGAGTTTGATGTCAAAATATGCTTGCAGATCAGTTTCTGATCAAAGTTCAAATTGTAATCCATTTACAACTCTCATTCCCCATGAGTTTCGCAACCTTACATTTTGAATAATGCTTGCATTCCTATAACTCCAGATTTCAGATGTTTAAAGCTGTTTAATCATTTTAGCAATTCTCTGCATTGCCATTTGGTTTAGCTACTGCTCCAAGCGTTTAGTATAAGTGATGGCCTGGTGCAGGTTGCAAGGTATTGGCCTTATTTAGACAATTTGTTTGCAGAGACAGGAATTTTATTTGAGTGAGGTCTCCTGCAGACACGGGTTCCAGAACAAATTCTTGACACCTTTACAAGATCCCTCCTGTGGTGTCTTCTAGATACTCTGTTCAGAGCTTTACTTTTCAAAGGTATGGCATCCTTTTCCCACAGAATCATTTTTTTTCCCGATTACTCATGGCAACTGATTCTCATGATTCCTCTAGCAGGACTGTTTTCTGGTGTAGCGCGCTGATTCCTATGGCCCTGTTTTAGACTACGTCTTGGAGGTAGTGTCTGGTTAATTGGCTTGTTCCGTCAGTTAGGAATGGAAGCTGAGGGACTTGATGAGAAATTCAAATGGCACCATCTATGTGGTCCCCAATGCAAACATCCCCCGGCATTCCAAATTTCAGTTTCTCTCCACTACTGAATCTCCTTTTCTGCAATTTCAGAACCAGTCTCCCTTTTTCCTTCCAGCCCCAGCAGTCTTAACAGACGCCTTAAACTTTACTAGGAGGCAGTGTATATGGGTGATACTGGTGTTGGGGTCTTTACCGTTGCATGTTGGTCTCCTGTTGTAGTTATAAATGCTCTTGACTATCTCAAGCACTTATGGCCCCTTGGACTACTTTACAGGCAGCTTCATTTTGATGTGGTACACAAATGGGGGAACACCAGATCTTATCGTGTGGAAATCTGCCATGGTAGCCTGGGATGTAGCCTTTCAGCACAATTTCTACAGGTATCTTACATTCCATTGGGGTAAAATTGATAGAAGCTGAGCAGGACCAGGACAGACTTGTAGATAGTAATTTAATTTGGTTGGGGGGGGGGTCTTCCAGGAATTGATCCAGCTGTGGGTAATGCCTAGAATATTTTTCCCTGCACTCTCAAAAACACGTTACAATTCTAATGCAGGGCTATGCAAGAATGCTGTGCACAAATGTTTTCCTTTCCTTGGACAGGAAAGCTGCTTGTGCATTTTCATTAATCCAGGGTGCTGAAGGTTTTTGAGGTCTCCCCAAAGATCATCATGGTGACTTCTCATTCCCATCCAAGTGGTTCTCACTTTTCAGAAGGGCAATTACCACAGGATTCCTCTAACTTGGTACTCACAGGACCAGTGGTGTTTAATATATTCCAGCCCCAAACCAATTGTGACCAACTCCCTGGATGAGGGAATCCTAGTCTTTTGGGCACCAGTTGTCTGAGTATGTCCAGCAGGTAGTAAAGGAAGGTATAATGTACTACCAGAAAATCATACTGGCAAATGGAAAAGTTCTAGCTGGTGTGAAGATTGAGCAGCACCTTTTCAGGGCTAGTTTAATGCCCCGGCTTTTCATTCTCACTGTTCACTTGGCTGCCACTTCAGAATCCATACATGGATCCCCTGTTAATACAATCCCTTCAAAACACATTTTCACACAAGTGTTACATTTCCATTCTCCTTTGGGGAATCTCTATCAGTAAAACAGTTGCTATATTTGAACAAAGCTCATCTGGCCAAGTTTAAAATGGAGAGCAGTGTTAGATTGCTTTGACTCCTGCAAGAGGTGCATACTGATCACAAGCCTTTGACAGTCAACCATGTCTCTTACTTCTGAGCCAAACTGGGCATAAAAATAAACTGATACCAGTATCGATTTTTTTTTTTCTTTCCAAAACCAAAAAAAAGTGGAAGACTGAACAAAACTTTGTAGAAACTTGGTTCATTTCCTGTGGGAAATCCTGTCAGACAACCATTTAGGTTCATAGGTAGGTCCTAGGCTATCTGCCTGAAGGCATTTATAAGCCTAGCCAGAATTTGTTGGCTTTCGCCGCCCCCTTGGATTAGTTCCCTGTGCCTCTGTCCAGCAGAGCCTTTGAAGTGATTCCTGGGGTAAACTTTGTTTCCCATCCGCTCGTCAAGGTTTCTCTTGAAGAGGGTTAGCGAGGAGCTCTGCCTAATGTAGATTGGAATCTTGTTCCAGAGCATGGGAAGTTTCTGGGACAGGAATCTATCCCTCCAGCACGTCCTATTTATTGTGGTGAGGTTTAGATCCCTGGAGCGTGTGGCTTGAGGGGATGTGGTTTTATTTAGGTGGAACATGTCCAATTCTGCTGATTCAGAGATCACTGCTGAGTAGGCGATATGCAACAGAGTAAGCTGAAGTTTCTTCAGTCGAGCTGCATAGGGCATCTGCTTGAGGCCGGTTATCCTCTTTGTGAGGAACTTCTGTGGTCTTTCCAGTTGTTGCAGGTGTGGTCTTGTAAGTTGCATCCTAATTGGGGCATTGTACTCTGATGGGTCTGAGTGATGCGTAGTGGGGCCCAATGACCTCTTTCGATCTGGATGCAAACCCTTTTGTGATTAGGTGGGCCACACAGAAGGATTTTCTATCCACTTTGGCAATGTGATTATCAAAGTAGAGGTTATCTACTTGGGTCCCCAGATCCCTTATGTCTTCTGTATTCAGGGGGCCACCACCTATGTGGTAGTTTGTGGGTGCTTTGTTTTTTCTAAAGGGGATTACTATGCACTTTTCGGCATTTAGCTTGAGACCATGGTTTTGACACCAGGTATCTGTCTCGGTGAGACCCTTTTGGAGGATGTCTGCATCAGCCGGAGAGTGAATTACAGCCCCTAGTTTGCAGTTGTTTGCGAACTTGGTGAGCCATAGTCGTCCTGTGCTTGCCAGTACCTCTGAAGTATATGCCTAACAGGAGGGGTCCTAGGAATGAGCCCTGGGGAATGCCACTTGTAACAGGTTTCGAGTCATACCTAGCTCCTGCAACTCTTACCATGTGGGTTCTGTCCGTGAGCCAGTTGGCAACCCATTTCATGATGTAGGGGTTAATGTTCAGGCTGGTGAGCTTGTCTATAATACCTTAGTGGGGAATAGTGTCGAAGGCCTTTGCGAGGTCTAGGTAAGCTGTGTGGACCACCTTCCCCTCGTCTATAGCCTTGGTAACTGTCTCAAAGAAGTCTGCCAGGTTTAGGAGGCATGATCTGCCCTTAAAGCCGAACTTGGTTGGGTCCAGTGTTTGGAGGTTTCCAATGTCTGCTAAGATCCATGATGCACTCCATAGCTTTGCAGACCAAGTTAGTCCGGCTTGTAGGGTGATAGTTCGTGGGGTCTGTTGTGGCTCCACCTTTGTGGAACAGAATAACTGTTGCCGTGTGCCACTCTGTGGGCACGTAGCCTGTGGAGAGGCTGAGTTTTAAACTGTGCGTTTAGGTGAGGGGTTAGTTCATCTTTGAGCTCATGTAGGACGCAGCTGGTCCCATTGATGCTGTGCTTTTTGGCTTTGGAAAGGGCTGTTTTAACCAGAGTCTGATTTCAGGGGCACTACATTCTTCTGGTATAGTTATGGGCCCTTTGGAAATTGACAGGTGCCTCTTGTCACCACCACAACAAGGCAATTTTGGGCATGGTTGAGGTGTACTCTGCCAGGGCCTTTTCCTCAATATCTCCTCCTAAAAGTATTCTAGAAGTAGTAGCTTGGTCCTCTGTAGATACCTTTCCAGGTCTAGGACAGGTTTTGAGCAACGTTCAAGGAGCTCCTGGACCACCCTCTGTTTAGTCCAAGCTATGGTACTCTTAGTGTACAGCTATGGTTACTGCAGCAGCGTGTATGAAGAACATATGACTAAGTGAATTTCCCATAAATGCAGCTACTGCAGCATTGATCAGACGTTTTCCTGAGTCTTGCATTAGTTTGGTATGTTGGTTGCAAAGGTGAGGACACTAACTTCCCTTGCATTGATCCTTTTTTCAGGACTTTCATGCCAAATATATGAGGAAGAAAAGTTCTAACCAGAGCCCAGACCACTGAGCTGAAGTTGATTAACTGTGGGTGAGGAAGGTACTCTAAGCATGATGGCCACTGGTTTTCTCCTGTGTAGGATATGACCCATATAGCTAAGGCAGTGATTTAGATACTTGCTGTTTTTGTGTAAGCTTACTTGGGCAAGGCCTGAGCAGAATGCAGACTGGAACATACAGTTGCACAATTATCCCACTCAAAGGGCAGTTGGGAGTTGCTTGTCCTACTTCACTGCAGTGATAAATTATATGAAACAAGTGGGAGTACTACATGAAGGCTACTTTATTTCTTTTCTATCCCATCCTAAACTGTAGTCTCTTCCCCTGCAGACATTCCACCTTGTCAAAAAGCTGCAGCAAGAAGTCTTTCAAAGCCACCGATATAGTTGCACCGTTATCAGCATGGGCTAGGCTTTTATGCAATGTTTGGGGTACCCAGAAAGGTTTGGTACATTGGGCCTGTCCTCAAATGAAGCAGCTTAAAACAATTTTAATTACTTTCATGTAGGCTTGCAGTTTTTCCTGGCTTGTCTGAAGGAGATTGGACCTCCTAAAGTGCCTGCATCTGCACAGAGCCATGCTCCCCCATATGCTGACACTACTGTCTTCCATTGGCCTCAAGGGTGTTAAAGTGCATGTCTGGTTCCAGTTCACTTAACATGGTAAAGTGGCCAGGATCTTCCCTTCAGGTAATGCCAACTTTGCACAACCTAAACCTTTTGAGGGGGGGGGCTCTCTGCACTCTCCTGTCCCTGTTCCAGTAGTGGGGGGTGGAAATGAACAGAACTTTCCTAGAGGATGCCCTCAGTCCATGACATTTGCACCTTGGGGATAAAAGCTTCCTCCGGAAATACCCCTCTGGAGTATTAATCTCCAGATTATGCAGAGATTTTTGCATTTCAGATGGAGCTGATTAAGCTACCCAGATAGTGTCTGGCTACCATTTGTCTCCAGGCACTGCATAAAATTTAACCTGCCATTAGATTATTTTGGTATGAATACCACATTGGACTGCTTCAGTGGTGCTCTGCTTAAATAGAATCTACTTCTAATGGATTTGATAGTGCTTGATGAGAAAAGCTGTCAGTTGATGGCATCACAAGCTCAATGTGCCTGAGCAGACCCCTTCAAGCTCCCATTTTCACTTTGGCCATCCCCCACCTTGGAATAAAGTCTGTTCTCTCTCGGGGCAGGTCCAAGATGATGGTTACAAGCCAAATCTGGGCTTTCTTTTTAAAGGTCTGTATCCTCACATTGTAGACTTTAAGGACCAATCACTCTAGGTGTTACCATTCACACTGTCATATCCCCACCCCAAAATGAATATCAATCGACGCTTTCCTCCTTTGTCAGGAGGCAGTCTGAGTGGGTCTGTGCCATCAGTTACCTTGTATCCAGGGAGAAACCAGCTCATTCATAAAAGTTGTACCAAAGCTTCTCTCGGCTAGCTGTCCCATGAGTGGTCAACTAGGCCCCTCTACATCCCCCTGCAAAGCAAATGCAGCAACTTATTTGTCCAGAGATGCTATCCTCCAGAAGTGGTAATAGATTTTTCTGGTTTTCTTCCCAAGTGACCAGACAGCCCAGTGTCTTGATGGCACCATTTTGACTGGCAAAAGTTCCTTGCTGTGGTCTTTGAAGTAGCCTTTCTGAGGCCATCAGAAGTCTATCTGGATGTGTTCTTCTGCATGGTTTTATCTGCTAGGCAGGACAGTCCCTAGGTAGTCACTTGACTAGGTAGTCTAAATTCCCATTTCTGCTTAATGCCAAATACTTAACTAGTTTACTTTCTTGCTGTTGCCTGGGGTTGACTGTATCTGCTCAGACCTGCATTTTTGAATATTTATGGCAGAAATTTCAATTCTGATCTTCAGTAATTTGAGACCGTATTTAACTTGCACCAAGGTGCAGATCACACCTTTGCTTTGAAAATCCAAGATCCTGTTCCTCCTTGGCCACCTGTTTCATGCTAGAAAATTTTGGTTCTGCTGCAATGGTGGAGCTTTGATTTATCAGTTTACTGGTATTTTCTTCATATTTAAACTGAGTATCACTTCCTAAATGTTTGTAGGATTTTTACCCAACGTTTACAGTTCTGTTGCTGTTTCTAGTATCTAAACCTAGCCCTTGCTCAACCATAGCTCTGGTAATGTGGGTGTTGTAAGTTTTTGCAGGACTTGTTGGTTGTTTTGGTTCAGGACCTTTGGTGCTACCATAATTCTGAGCCATCCTCCTAGGAGGGGGATGAGGTTGACTCCATCCAGGAGATTATACTTCCGGTCAGATGGTTGCATTCCAGTTACAGGCTCATAGATTACCGGGTTAATGGCTTAAGAGCCCTTACAAGCCTAGTCATTTACCCAATTTTCTATCCCTAGGGAAGTGAGAATGGTTGGCAAGCAGGGATTTGACCATTTTACACTACCTCTGTAAGGGATATGGGTGCCACCCAAGGAGTGAATTTGCAGTTTTCCTATGCATTGGTCCAGATTGTGCTTAAAGAGGTTGAAGGCCTCTGCTTCATGTGAATTGGAAGCCTATGCAGATGGGCAGTCAGAACAGGTTTAAAACCATAGTGGGCAACTCTCATGCAGTTTTGTAAATATGCAACATTTCCATCAGGGTTGGGTCAGACTGCCTTCTAGGTCGGGCACCGATTACCCCTCTACAATCTGTAGGAAACTGAATACATTGATAAGACTCAACTGGTCTGCATATGCCATGTTGGTTATACCTTGTATTTTTTTGGGTGAGAAACCTGAGGACACTCGAGCTGTTTCAGGTGCTTGCCAAATGGTGCACTGTACTCTTCTTTTTAGTCTAAGTTTATAGCATCATTGCAGGATCTGCAGTTCATTGTGTCCTCTCCGCCTGACTTAGGGTTTCCATAGCAGGAGAGCTTTTATTTGTATGCATGACTGTTAATTTTCTCTTGCATAGATCTCTGATCTGTGCGAGTGCTAGTTTAGATTGTGCTACCTGATCTCCCCCCCCCCCCCTTAAAGTCCTCCCAGCCTTGGTCCCTAGGGACACTGAAATCAGAACTGCCAATCCAGATCTCTCATTGTGGAAAGTACACAATTTGCTTATGGCCAGTAGGAAAGTCATTTACACTGGGCATCTGCACACTTGTATGGAGAGTTTGCAACCAGGATGGAGGAGCTAGATTTTGTTAAACTGTTTGTTTCTAAGCTCAATTAAATAGCTGCATTGTTTTGACTGCCTTTGGTCAGTGCAGATGTTGAAAGAGTGCACGCTAAGGCTGTGGTTTTATCAACTTAAGTCTCCATTACAGCTGTGGCCACCTTTACAAGTGCTGTTGCATGCATGCTGCATATTAAATCCCACCCCAGTACTGCAGACAGTGACATGAGCAGATCAATGTACATTTTAATATGCTTAAACAAATGGGGCTTGTCTCCCTAGGCCTGTGAAAAGCTTTTCCCCCCTAAACTAAACCAGTTGGACAAACCCTCATGAACAGATTGCATTCATATGAAATAAAGGTTGCCAAATGCAAGATTACTGCAATAGTAGATTCTCAATATCGAGGGATCTGTTATCCATGTCACTATTCCTCACTCGAGTCTCTGATCTGACATTGGATCCGAGCCGGCAACTTTACAGACAACTGTTGCGCATCAAATGTAGGTTTCTCTGGCTTGGCTCCTGTAGGAGTAAGTAGCATTGGTTTTACAAATTGGTGTCTTGGCGCTGTGTCTTGGCGCTGTGTCTTGGCGCTGTGTCTTGGCGCTGTGTCTTGGCGCTGTGTCTTGGCGCTGTGTCTTGGCGCTGTGTCTTGGCGCTGTGTCTTGGCGCTGTGTCTGTTTTAAAAGGTGCTTCTCATGTGGTCATGCCAATTTCAGATTCGCACAAGAAGTGCCTATTGTTTGGACAACTACCACCTTGAGATTGACTGGGACGTTTGTGCCACATTCGACCCCAGGACTAAGTGCCAAGACAAACTCCTTTTGAAGGGGTTGCCTCAAGGGGGGGTCCCTTGGCTCAGTACTTTACCACGTCTGGACCCTCTGAGCACATGGCCCCCTGCCTCTGGGGTCCTCAAAGTGAGGCTGTTGGGATCCTAGTGCCTTGGATCCAATTCTAGCCACCAACCCTGTTAGAACCCAAGGGAATCGGACCTAAGCACCATGACTCCCTTGGATCCAAGGTCATGGGAATCCACACCTGGATGCAAGGGCCTCTTAGAGGCCTTCAGATCTGGTCCGATCCAGACCAGCCATGGATCCAGCTTCCTCGGATCCAAGCACTTTGATCCCAGATAAAGACTCCAGATTTGACCAGGTAGGATCCATGTCAATCCTACTGTTGAGGATTCCCCCTCAGATTCTGACTTGGGGCAGTCCCCTTCTGCCTCCAAGCACAGGTCTCCTTTAAAGGTGGAAGTCCTCTGGATCTAGACACCCATCCCTGGTAGGTCCTCGCCTCCTCTAGGTATTCCAGGAGTTGATGCCCTTTAACTCCCCCAAATCTTTTGGGTTTCTAATACCATGACTGGAGTGGACCCCATTCTTAAGCCAACGTATGATTAAAGTTCATGAAATTAGTGTTTCATTGTCAGCCAGAAGTGCTCTTTGCAGCACCTGCAATGTGCCCAGTAATTCCTTTTGCAGTTCGTATGGAGTTGCATGTATTGGTAGCATATCTAAATGTTTTTGAGACTCTCTTATAAAGACCTGTTGCTGCTGCTACTACTATTGGAACTGTTTGGGTATCTTGCACATTGCTCTAGTTTTCTGCTTGCAGATCCTGATATTTTATAACTTTGCCTCTGCACAGGACACTGTAGTCACTGGGTGTGGTGCATTTTCAATGATAAATGCTACTTTTGTCTTCCTGCACCAGTATATCCAGTTTTCTAGCCTTTATCTTTAGAATTGTATGTAATGGATAATCCCATGTGATGTAGACTTGATCATTTTCTGTGATGCTTTGTGGCTCATGTTTCCAGTGTTTTTCAGCAACTTCAACCTCATAATGTTTGCACAATCCCCAGTGCAGCAGTCTTGCTAGATTTATTATGCCTTTCAGTATACAGTCCTTCTGCCATTAGTATGTCACAACCAGCAGCGTGGTGACAGTTTCCAGTTTAGTTTTTACAAAACCTACATTTGTCTTTCTCCCACATGTTCAATGGACTTTGTAAACAAATGTGTACATGGCCCACTATCTTGTGCTGCCAGTATTAACCTTTTTATCTCTTGGTTTGAATTCGCCTTAACAATTCCTGCATTTGTTCTTTATCAGCATGAGGTTCTTCCAGAAGTTTTCTATACTTGCAACTATATGCATTTTCCACATTTCTTGCCTTTTCATCTGACCCTTCACCTTTTATTTCTTGTTTTGTGGTACATTCAGTTGCTGCCTGATTTTTTTTTTATCTGCTTCAGATTTGATTTCCATTCCTGCTTGACTGTGGTATGCTTCTAAGTTGAGCAGGGAAGTAATCGTCTAACCCCTTGTTTACTTCTCATCCGACCAGGTTAGTTTTGGACTTTCTGGATTGCACAGGGAGGGAGACTGGGATCCCCAGGGACCTTTCTTTCCCTGCCTTGTCTTGCGTCTGACTACTTCTGCAAAGCTGCCTCCTGGGCAGGTGGTGTCGCAGGCCGAAGCAGTTGCTTGAGTCTTTGGGTGGGGGTTCTGGACCAGTTTTCTCAGACTGGTCCATTCCCCTTGGTGCTTTGGCCCTTGACAGCTCAGGGCCAGTACTATCCAGAAGCCCAAAGGTTTTGGCCTGCTCTGGTCTTTCTCTCCAAGCAGGCCTTCATTCCCGGAGTGTAGATAAGGAATCATCCAGTCTTTCTGCTTTCCAGGTTGCAGAGAGGACTTTTCCCTTGCAGTGTTTCCTACCTGCCTTTCCAGGGACCATCCCAGCCCCACCTTGCAGACCCCACTCATCCTGTCCTAGGTTGCCCCTCTCAAAATGGCCTTCAGGCAGGGGCTACCCCACTTGGGATCCCCATCTTTCAGATCCTCCCCCGAGCTACCTCTAGAGGAGGTTCCTTGGAAGAGTTTGAGAGGAGACACTTTGTCTCCCCTGCTGAGTCCACCAAGGATATGGACCTAGATGAAGGGGACAGGTCCCCCAGATCTCTGCCCAAGGATGTCTCCTTTAGGACCAACAAACGAGTGACTAGCTGGATACAGATAACCACAGAAGCAGCTAAACTAGTTTATTTTGAGTATCTGTATCCAGTTTGCCACGTGTTGGTTCCATTGTTTGTGAAGGTCTCTCTTGGGGGCATCTTTGAAATGCTTAAGGTCAGTTGGTCTTCCCTCCATCCTAAGTACATCTTTCTGAAGGCTTTTGGGATGGGACTATCTACCTTCTGGGTTCCTCCCTGCAGACTAACGTGTAGACATTATCGCTAGCAGGGCATGGAAGGAGCCGGATACTGTGTAGCCTACTCCCAAACATGTGAACAAATTCCTTAGTTCCCCTTCTGACAAGCAGTTCTAGTCCAAAGGTGTGCTAGTCAATGCAATTGTGGTAGCTGCTGGCAGAACAGAGCACTTCTGTCAATCCCCCCACAACCATGAGTCCTGGGCAATTAACAGGCAAATGAAGCTGTTTTTTGCCTCTGCTACATGAAGTCTGTAGGCACTTTACTACCTGGCACACTTCACCCGACTACAAAGGCTCCTGGCCAAGGAGCTTACAATGTCCCATTCTGGGGAACTAAGGTGTCCTACTATCCACACTTTCTTCCCTGCTAATTCATCTGTGAGGCTGATTGCCAATGCTACAGAAACTGTCTCCAGTGGCTGGTACAGGTATTGCTGTTCAGTGTTATGCTTGGCTGTGCCTTTGTGGATTTAGTCTTTCAAGGCCATCTCTTACCAACGCCTCCTTAGATGGTTCTACTCTGTTTGGCCCTTTGATCAGTTTCTTGCCTGTAGTGAGCAGGAAGGCAAGACCTTGTTGGCTGTGGGAATAAAGTTCCTCCCCCCAACGCTCCTGTTCTAAGATGCAGAGGACAAGAAAATGACTTCACAGGTCTCTGTCTATCTTCCAGGACACTGGATGAGCCCTCCTGAGGTCTGTGTTCAACATCAGATGCCATCCCAGGGGCAGAGGGGGTCTGCAAAATCATGGCTCCAAGGCACCCTTCTCTGAAGTCCCAACAGTGCTCCTGAAGCACTGCCAGACTGTCCTGCCCTGGAGGCAGTTGGGGGTTTTGTCTTTTCACCCTTTGGCCTGGGCAAGTATTACAAATGATTGAGTGTTAAACATTTCCAGGGGTTATTCTATTCCCTTCAGTTTCCTCCTCTAGTCAGGACATACCTCCCTGATGCACAACCCCAGCAGAAGGAGCTAGCTCAGGAAGAAGTGCTTAAGCTTCTTTGAAAGAGCCATCCAAGAAGGTCCCCTTAGGGCAGCAAGAATCCGAAACTTACTCTTTCTGGTGCAAAAGACTAGGGACCTGCTTCCAATCCTGGACCTTGGCAAACTGTCTATGTCCAAGTTTCAGATGGTCCTTGTCCAGTCCATTGTGCCTGCAATTGCCCAAGGACAATTGGATGTGCTCCATAGATCTCCAGGATGTGTACTATCATAAAAATAGGGGCTTCAGGAGGAATCTCCATTTTACAGTAGGGGCCAGTCACTACCAGTTCAGGACCATGCCCTATGGTCTCACTACCAACCCTGGGTGTTGGTGTATGGCAGTGGTTGCAGCTCACCTGAAACTGCAGGTATTCCAGGTGTCTGCTTTGGCTCCTCACAGCTCTCAAAGCATTGTCTGGCCACTGCCTCCCAGTTACTACTCTAGTTGGAGATTACAGTGAATCTCCCCAAATTGAACCAGATTCCATCCCCAAACCTGGAATTAGTCTGGATCCAGGTGGACAGACTGCAGTGCTCCACTGGGTTCACAATCGGATCTAGTGTTCAAAATGTCTCACCCCCCCTGGGCCCATCTTATTCTCGGGGCCTTAATGTCCATGTTGGCAATCTATCTGGTACAATTAGCCAGGCTGTACATGACTGTTCCACAATCAGATGCTATTGGGTTGGTGGTCTTCCCTGTCTCATCAAATGACTACCCCGATCCAGCTCATCCCAGTGTGCAGTCATCTTTTGTGGAATCAAGTCTCCCAACCTAGCAGGCAGACCATTCTCTTCCTTCCCCTAACGCCCCAGTGACCTTGGATGCTTCTCTTTTGGGGTGGAGTGGGGGTATTTTCTGGGAGGGACTGTCCAAGGCATGTGCAGAGACCAAACTGCATCAGTGTCCTGGAGATGAGGGCAGTCCTTGTGTTGCAAGCCTTGAGAACTGCCTGTGTCTGGGTACCATTGCAGTTCCCATGAACAGCCATGGCTGTGTGGTACATCAAGCGGGGGGGGCACACGTTTGTATCCACTTTCTCGTGAGGCCATGAGTGTGGGGAATGGGCGTGTTTTTTTCTCCTCTGAGCTTTCTCATTGCAATGCATATTCCCAGAGAGTCAAGTGCCAGTGGAAATGCTCAGCAGGATGATCCTGAGTCCTCAAGTGGCCCTTAACCCCAGTGAAGGAAGATCTTTCGCCACAGGATTCAACAGAGCTGCAATCTGTTTGCTTCCCCTCTGCCACAAATCAGTATTTTGTCATGATTCCCCCCAAAGTCCCCAGGGATGCTCTGGTTCACAATTGGTCTCCTTTAGGAATGAAAGGCAAGGCGGAATAGGCAACAAGCACTTCAGAAAGCTTGTCGCCTCAACACCACCTTGATCCTAATATCCTACTTTTGGTCTCTGCAGGTGTGGTTCCCCCTTCAGTCTCATTTGAAGTACCCCCTGGGTACTAAATCCCATTCCAGATCTGATTTCCCATTCCTCCCAGCCTCCAGACACTTTGTCTGATTGCATGATTTGTCCACTTCCAGTAATCCCTAATCAGTCCAGGCTACTTTCTCCTGTTAAGCACATTAAGCTTGGCACCACAGAAGGCTTCCACTAGAAAGATTTACTCCAGTAAGTGGAATAAGGTTTTCTGCTTGAGCTAAGCAGTACAATCTCGATCCAGCTTCTGCTTCCATTTCAGATATCTTGCTTTTGTCTTTGTTTCAGGACGCAGTTAACTTCTCTAAGTGCATTTGGCAGCTATTTCCAACTTCATGTTTGTGAGGAACCTACCTTCTCCTCTCGCTTGTGTAAAGCATTTTTTTTAAAGGTTTTTCGGCTTCAATCTCCTTTCGAGGATCCTTCCCTCCTTGGGACCATTCCTTTCTGCTGCAATCTCAGTCCATTTCAGCCTGTTGCCACATCAGATATCAAGTTCATCATGGAAGACTGCTTTTCTAGCAGCCATAACTTCAGTTAAGAGTTCTGGAATTGCAGGCTCTTTATCAAAACTGCCTTTCATGATTTTACATGGCGTGGCCCTTCCAGCTTTCATGCGCAAGGTTGCTACAGAAGCACATCTGAACCAGTCAATCCAATTGCCAGTTTTCTTCCCAAAGTTTGCTAATAAAGGGGAATATCTCCTATACAATAGATGTACATAGTTACATTTCTGTTTGGCTAGGACAGTTTCAGCAGGTCTGACCAGTTTGTGGCCTATTAATAGGCAGGGTTAGGTGGTATCCAAAACTATCTTCTGTTGGATTTCGATGTGCCTGTTCTTTGCTTATTCATCCAAAGGTTTATCTTTGCCAGGTCCAATTTGAGCTCATTCCACTGGGTCAATGACTACATCAGCTGGCTATCTTGCCCATGATTCCATAGATGAAATGTTTGCAGCAGCCACCTGGTCGTCTCACACTCGGTACAAACGTGACCTCTCCAGGAATAGGGCTTCCTTCGGCTCCAGTTATGTCCTTCCATGAGACTGCCCAGATTCAGGGTAGCTGGGGACTCTAACCCAAGAGTGAGGAATAGTGACATGGATGAGTTCTGTACTTGTCATAACTTGGCATCTGTTATCCTAAGTTGCTATTCATAACTATCCCTCCACCCCCTGTCCTATAGGCTCTACAGGATGTGGAGATGTCCTATCTAGTGGTTAAGGTCTTCCTTAGCTGCTTTCTAGCTCAAGGCAAACTGTATCTGAGGGGTTAAAGGCGAAAAGGGATCATGGGAGCAGGAGGAGCTCGAGCCTAGAAGCAGACTAAAGTTGCCGGCCTGGATCTGATGTCTGATCTAAGACCCAAGAGTGAATAGTGATATAGGATAACAGATGCCAAGTTAAGTACGTAAACCTTTTGAAAACCAGTTGCCCTAATTAAGGCCTCTTCCCATGCACAAGGTTTGATCCTTCCCTCTGACCGATGCATGTTTGGACTTTGCATGATTGTGTGTCTGGGGTTCCTTCCTACTCTGGTGGTGGGAACATGCGTTTCCATCTCAACTCTAAACGTGGAAGTGTTGGCAGCAGCAGAGACTCAAACTTCCCCGATAGGGTACCATCTGAAGACTGACCACTTTGGGATTCTGTTGCAGTATCCTCAAGTTAGAACATCAGTCAGACTGCACCCTGCTAGCCACAGTACTAAAAAAAAAAATAAAAAAATAAAATGTAGATGGTCTGGTCATGTTGACATTTTCCAAAATGGGTTTGGGTGTTTGCCAGTGAAATGGGATGAGGGTTCAGTGTACTCCAATCTACACTTAAGGACCCATGCTAATTGTGGGAGGGGATGTATATATCCCTATTGGCTAGTGTTCCTACTGTGAAGCCCAGCTCTGGGTTAAGCTACTGGCCAGTCAGTGTCCAGGTGCCCAGTTTGGGTTACCTGGGATAGCTGTGAACAAACGTTGAATGTAACATCAAACTCACTAGTTTCAGACTGCAAGGCTTGGAAGTGAGTGACCTAGGCTGGACATCCTATATTCTAAGATTGGGTTGGAAGGGCAGTGCAGCAAAGCCACATTGCTTGGTTTAGTCTACTAAGGAGGACAGGCTAGAAACTGGAAATGATGGCGAGGGTGAGATGGGATGCCCTCAGTTAATGAGACTCCAGTTGTAATGGGCAGTATTCCTATCTCCCTATGCTCCACAGCAGGGTTGTGATGAGGAAAATGTTTTCAGACTGCAGTTGCAGGACCTACTAGATAAGGTAGGACATTGTTAATGGGCGACCTGAATGCACATATCTAGGTAGATGGAACAGAATGAAGACTGCCTATATTCACATGGGTAAGGTAAGAGGAATAAAGAAGCCATGCCAAACCTGTCTGGCAGATGGCTTTATTGTAGCCAAATGTTTCGGACTGCTGCATACAAAATGGTCACATGCAGCTTGGGTAGATGCCATCCTAGTAAAAGCCATTGGGGCAGAAGCACTAATTGCAGTCATCCCCTGTGAAACTGTCATCCTACAGCATAAATCACTGGTTGCTACTGTCAAATGCAGTCAGTGGTCAGAGGGCTCTTAAGATCAGCAGCCTAGGCTGAAGACCTGAATGTTGACTGGAGAGGAGAGAAAGCACAACAGTTCAAGGAATTACTTTGGGCTCTAGCACGTCAAGAAGAGGAAAATGGATGGATTTGAATGGCAGCACCTCAGTAGCATGTGTAAGGGCTACAGAGCGTATGTGAGGCTGTCATGTAAGGAAATGAGGTACATGAGGAAAGCTGTTGGTAGAATGCAGAAGTTCTTGAAGTCAAAACGAAAGGAGTGTGGGAGATGGAAAAGACAGACCAGAGTAGGAAGGAATACTGGTTAGCCTAACAGAGGCTGAGGAGTTGCAGTAGCCATCTGCCAACTTCTGAAAGTGACTCGGTGGATGGTACAACTATAAGATGGTAAGACTATAGTAGGGTGCCCTTCGTAAGGGATGTGAGCAACAACCTGCTCACCAATACACAGGGCATCAAAGGCAGATGGAAAGATACTTCTAGCAGCTTCTGAATAAAAATTCAACAGAAGCTGTACTGTCCCAGACTGCCTATAAAGGAGCAGCAGCCCACCCGAGAAAAACGGCACAAGGAAAACTCGAGGGAAGCAGCAGACTCTGCATGAAATTACACCAGGTATGATCAAGATGTTGGATGAGCTAGGGGAGAAATTACTCTTGAGGCTACTTGTAGCACTAGGGATTGAAAGGCTTATCCCACATGACTGGAGAAATAAGTATACTAGTGCCAGTGTTAAAGGGAACATTCACAACTTCTCCGTATAGAGAGATTGCAGTCCTATCACTGCATATGAGGGTGATTCCTACACAGATGAGTAGAATGGGAGACTGACCATTAAGATTCAGTAAGGATGCAGCACAACTGACTCAATGTTGCAGTGAGATGGGATACCTGAAGTTAGAAAGGAGTGTCCAACTGGACATTCCTAGACTTGGTAAAAGCATATGGCTAGGTCCCAAGAAAGGTTATTTTGGACTGTATGGTTCAAGGTTCCAGAAACATTGGTGGAAATAGTGCAAGCTATGTACAAGGAACCAAAGACTCCAGTATGAACAATGCTTGATGCAAGTAGCAGTGGAATGGTTGTGGCTCAAGGTTCAATTCTGAGCCCACTGCTGTTCATACTGGTGCTGGAATACATTGGCAGACAGGACAGGGGGGACAGATCAAGAAATTTGTTGTATGCAGATTCTGCATTACAGGCAGACTCCGAGCAAGAACTTATGCATTCATTCCCCTTCTCTTTGCTGAAGTAGCATGGGATGAAACTGTGTACAGAAGACATTTTGTAATGGTAGCAAATTTGGGGGCTTAGATGCTGAAAAATTGGGTGGTTGCAGTGGTTAGTGTTGCCGCCTCGCAGCAAGAGGTTTTGTGGTTTAATCCTCTGCTGGGGTGCCTTCTGTGTGGAGTCTGCATGTCCTCCCTGTGGTCACGTGGGTTTCTTCCAGATGCTCCCGTTTCCTCCCACATCCCAATGACATGCTGAAGGTGGATTGGACACTCTAAATTGGTCCTAGGTGTGGGTGTGCCTTCTGTGGAAGGTTGGGTGCCAGGCTGGCAACTAGACACTAAAAAACTCCACTGCCAATCATGAGCGGGCAGGTGATACGCTGTAGCGACCCCTAACCAGGAAAAGCCAAAAGATGATGCTGAAAAATTGAGACTCTATTAACACCGTTTAACAGAAGTATCTGGTAGGGGTGGTTGAGAAGGGAAGTGTGAATGAAGAGGTCAAAGCTAGAATCTGAGGGGCTACAACCAACTGGCAGTGTCAGGTGTAGTATATAAAGGCAAGGCCAAAGATGCTGGAAAGTTAAGTGGTACAACCAATACTATATGGCACAAACCTGGGCAGCTACTGAGGAAGCTAGAGGTTAATTGCCTGAGACTGGCAATAGGATGCACACTGTGGGACAGATAAGGAAATGAAGGGGGTAAGAGCAGAAGCCAAAGTAGTTCCAATTGCAGAAAAGGCCAGAACACCATTAGCATGTGGAGGAAAGCAATCTGAAAATGAGGCGGGAAGAAGGCAAAGGGAAATTATCAGCAAAGAGGTGTATGGGTTGAGGACCTGTGACTGTCTGGTATGAGTGAAGGTGGGAGAGTGGTATTGAATAGGTAGAGATGAGTGACAACACCCAAACCCCATGTAGAAAATGTAGGGGGGAAAGGGATGGAGTGTTGCTCTGTTCATGCAGAATGTAGTTAGTGCTTCCATTCAAAGTAATGGAAGTGAAAAGATCCCTTGGTAAGGCAGAATTTTAGAAATGAGATATTAAGTTTGAGGATTATATGGCTATCATTTTAGATAGGGAGAATGTCACAATGACTAGTTCAATTCTGGTATTGGAGTGGCTGTGGGGCACAGGATACAGAGTGGAGGGAAGTGGCTTGACATGGCAAGTAGAATTTTGGTGACCTTCTGGAGAAGCAGGTGCAGATGCATTGGATGATTTGGTTTTGAGTTTACGTTGAATGCATTTCAGTAGGATGTGGTTTTATAGTTTAGCTGCACTAGTCGCCTGCCATATCGGATTGGGTTAGTGTTTTTTGGAGCATAAAAATTCTATTAGTCTGTATTTAAGGACTGATCAGTTTTTATGCTTGTAGAGAATGTGTTGCAGTGGAGAGCTAGGTGATGTGGTAATTCTAACCAGTAATGGTGCTAGGCAGTGGTGTGCTGTTCAGTGCAAATTTTCCTAGCTTATTCAAGGTTGGGCAGTTGAGACGCAAAGTCTTTGCCAAATTTCAACTAATAATTCTGTGTGGTTTGCTTGTAATGGTGTTTGGCAGAGAATACGGAACGTTTTGGCAGATTGCTTTTGGTGTAAAGTAATTTTTATTGGACGTGGAATTGTGCGTTTAGCCATATTGAAGTGATGTGCAAGATGTCCCATCACTGTTGCAGTATGTACTATAGGGTTCTCCCACCTAGGATAGCCTGACATTCAGTAAGTCTACCAAAGCCTTATGGTCTTAATGCACAAGTTGTGTGCTCCCCACACCGGGTGTAGGGTATGACATTTGGGTGCAGTTGCCCTTAACTTTGCCACCAGTCTGCCATTATTGCTAATTGGTCTGAGTGCCTTGTTGCTGTACTGAATACCTAGCAGTGCCCCATTGAGGTAATTTTTTTCCCTTTGGTTTTATTTTTTTTGTCATCCAAGAAAGGAAAATTGGTGCTTCCTATGACCATATCTCTTGCAGTAGACAGTGCCCAAGACAATATGAAGCGGGTTGTTTTCCCTGGCAGTTTCTTTAAAACAAATGGCTTATACAGTTAGCCTTGGGTAGCTTGGTGGAATCCATTAACCTCCTTACTCCCACTAGGTAAGAAGGCCAAGAAGTCTAGGTAGGGTTCTTTAGTACAGCCTCTACCAGATATCCCTCTAGAACAATGATGGCAAGCATTTTGGGCTCTCAAATTCAGAAAATGCTTAACTTGACGCTGCTGGTGTCCCCCCCCCCAAAAAAAAAATAGTAAACTGCATGACTCAATACATCCGAGATAAATCTCAACAGAATCTGGGACAAAATTAGAAATACTGCTAGGACTATTAATCTGAGATGCAGAAAAAAATGATCATTGGGTCTAAAGTCACCACTTTTAGGAGGGATTGAGGGGCAGTTGAGGAATGTAAAACGGCACAGTCTTAGAAATGTAGACTACTTGCACTATGCAGAAGTGTGACCACAAAGAACAATGTCAGCACTACCCTTTGCAGACTGTATTGACAGTATACCGAAGTATTGTGAGGTTAACTTCTGCAGCAGTGTTGAACTGGCACCTAGCACAAAACCATGCATGTCACTAGCAATGAATGCAAAAGCAGATGTTCATGTTTCACTGTTGCAGTAATCTCATTTGGGTTATCTGCTTGCAGTAGCCCTCAATTGACCTAATTTAAGTCATGGGTCCAGCGTTGGTTGCGGTCTCATCTTCCATGATGTCAGGTAGTCTGAGGTATAAAGCATGCAGCCGACGCCATTACATCAGTCTTGTTTGCCGTGCAGTGCCCGAAGCAGTTTGCAAGTGCTGGTTAGCAGACTCCTGAAATTTTTCAAGTTTCAGAACCTGTCTTCAACTAAGCTAAGCACCCCGTTGGGGAAACTTTTTCTTGATCTAAACTGATGTTAGTAAAAGTAAATTGTATTTCTTGTGGAAAGCAAATACCTCATGAAAATTTTCATTCGTACTGCATTCGTTGCCTAGGCCCTGACCACGACGTACCTCACTGTTTTGTGCCTTATTTAAGCAACAAACTATTCGTAGTCTGTTTATTTACACTTCTAAATGTATTTTGGTACTCTGTTCAATTATCCAGATACGGCTTCGGTAAGTCACGTGACTACAGACATTCCAAAAAAACGCAAAGATAGACCGCATAGGTCCAAAGCTGCCGATGCTTCTAAGCTAATTGCCAGTTCGCAGGTACTCGGTGAGGTACTTTTGCAGCCCTTGATACCTGCTACTTCAGATTCACAGGCCTGTACTGAGACCCATTCGGAGTCTGGTATGCCACGAGATGCTTAAACTGTGGATGCCTTTACCTTGGATGGGTCCGGAGCTGCTATGCAGGCACCAGCTTCTGAGGGTGTATTCAGGCCTACTGACTTGCATATTTAAACTGACATCTTCAAGGCCTAAAACTCGATCCATGTCTAGAAAACCACCCAGACCGCATGGTCAGGCTTCTATGCCTAAACAAATTAGTGACTGAATACCTTATTACTTTAATCAGGGGAAGCCAACCTTCACACTCTTAACTAGGACTGAGTTTGCTTATGATTCTTCTGATCAGGATCTGAAATTTGTTTCCTCTGACCAGGATTTACCATTGTCCAACTATGAGGATTCTGATGCAGAGGACTATTCCCTGTGCTTCTCAAGAGGATTTCTCTTTTGGTGAAACCTTGCATACTCAAGCATTTTTGCTGGGAAAGCCAGGATTACTCCGACTGTAAAGAAGCTTAGGGATTTCTTACTCATGCCCCAACATAGGCCTTTAGCTATCCCCCCTGCACTGGACATAGTTGATTTTTCGGAATCTAGCTTGGCCCCTAATTCTTTACCTCCTGCTCCCAGAAAACCTGATAGATATTGGAGTTCTTGACTCTTGCAAGTTCCTTTTTAAAAATCCTACTGCAGATCCTGAGACCATTTCACATGGACCAAAGAGCAGTAAGGCTACTACCAAAAATCCTACTCACTCTGATAAAGATTCTAGGGCACTGGATAGATGGGGTAAGAATGTATACACTTCTGCAACCTTGGCCATTAGGGCCTTAAAGTATCAGCATATTGGATTGCTTAAATGGAAAGATTCCTGACTGCTGAAAATATAGATTTACAGGATTTACTGCATTCTGCTGAACAAGTTGGAAAACCTACTTTGCAATGTGGTTTTGATTCACCAGAGGCTTCTTGCAGGGCTGCTGTCACTGGGTCTGTCCTTGGAAGGCATGCTTGGCTTAAGGAGCAATCTTTGCCAGATTGTTAAAGTTTAAATTGCTGGATGCTCCCTTAAACCAGGTAAAGGTGCTCACAGGGCTAGGCAGTGGGAGGGCACCCACTTCCAAAGCAGGGAGTGGTAAGACTCCCTGTTATGGTAAACTGTCTCAATGACTAAACTTTAAATCTTCAAAGCCCTGCACAACTGACTGTTCCCTTGGGGGGAAAGATTGCCTGGCAGGCAGAAAATAGGGAACTCTTTAACCAGGGCAAATGGGTTTTAAATATTGTTTCCCAAGGGTACAGATTCCACTTTCACTCCTTACCAATCCCAAACAGTGGCCAGACCCATCACCAAATCAGTGTGCAGAGGCTCAAAAGCAAATTCTCGCTCAAAAGCATCAGGGCTATTCAGTCTTTTCCAGAAGAGGAAAAGGGACAGGGTTTCTACTAAAGACTTTTCTGGGCACCAGAAAGACTACTCCTGGTTGTCCTATTCCGGACCTCTCTATCCTGCACACATTTTTGGTGATTCCAAAATTCAAGATGCTAACTCTCAATCAGCTGCTTCCTGTGCTAGGCAGGGATGCCTGGTTGGCAACACTGGGTTTAAAGGTAGCCTACCTGCACATCCCAATAAGGGAATCCTGCAGAAACCTACACTTTAAACAGGCTACATGCACTATCTGTCATCTGCACCGCCCTTTGGTTTATCTACTCCGCACAGGGTATTCACAAAGTGCCTAGCTCCAGTCATTGCATTTTGCAGGCAAAAATCTCCAAATATATCCATACCTGGACGATTGTCTATGGCAGAAAGCCAGGACATACTATTGAATCATCTGGCGTTTGTACAGAAATTGCTAACTTCTCTGGGGTACACCATAAACAAAAAGAAATCACATCTTGTACCCTGACAACAAATTGTATTCCTGGGAGCAAGCTTGAACACAACTTCCCAGATGGCTTTTCCCAGGCCAGAAAAACAAGTTCAATTGACAGCCTACTTCAAAACTACTGGCCACAGACCCAGCTATCTGCAAGGAAAATACTGCAAGCCCTGGGGTTCAAGGCGGCTTGCATTCTACTAATTCCATATGCAAGACTGCATGTGAGGAAACTACAATGGTATCTAAAACACCTCTGGTGTTAACATTCTCAGGATCTAGAAGCAATGATTCTTATTCCTTGTCTACACATTTCCTTTGGGCAGACACCAGTCACCAAAACGGGGGATTGCCATTCACTGTACCCCCTGCTGCCCAAACCCTAAACAGATGCATCAGACTATGCATGGGGGGGGGGGCTCAATTGGCAGGGAAGTGTGTTCAGGGGAAATGGACCCAAAGTCAAATGCACTTGCACATCAATCAGAAAGAAATGTTAGTTGTACAAAAGGCTCTGACAGCCTTAAAGGACCACATCCTTCCCGGACAATTGATGGTAAAGACTGACAACACCTATGTGGTGCATACACCAGCAGGGGGGGAACCCACTTGTACCCTCTGCAGACTAGCCATGGCTCTGTGGAACACAGCCTTGAGCTACCAAGTGCACCTACAGGCTCAATTCCTGCCAGGAAAGCTAAAAACACTGGCAGCCGACCTAAGCAGAAATTGCATGGGTCCACACGAGTGGAATCTTGAACCAAAGATGTATTCAACATGTCTCCCATCTGGGCTCCCATTTGTTTCTCAACAAGTTTGCCTCCACCCAGAACTACCAATTGGAAAAATTCTGCACAAGGACTCCCACAAAAGCTTGGAAAGTGGCTGCCCTGTCCTTCACCTGAAAAAAACATCAGTTTATGCCTCTCCAAGGTACTACAAAAGATCAAACAGGACAAACCAAGGACGATACTGATTGCACCAGACTGGCCACGCCAACACTAGTACCTTCTGAAGTGTCACTGCTGGCATCATGGTACCTGCCTCAGACCCCTGCCCTGCTGTCCCAGCAGGAGGGCCAGATTCTGCACCCACAGCTTCAAACACTGAACCTGGCAGCGTGGCTAATTGATCTGTTACCATCCCTCAATAAGCAAGTGTTGGATGTCATTCTGGAGGAAAGAAGGCCTAGTACTAGAAAATCCTGTGCTGAAAAATGGAAGATTCTGTTCCTGGAACCAAGTTCAGGGGATGGGCACAGCAACACCCAATTTACCTCAGATTCTTCAATACTTAACTGAGATGCTGCACAAGGGCCTTTCCTTTTCCACCATTAAAATTCATGCCTCAGCCATTTCAGCTCATTTATAACTACCCTTCTCTCATCCACTGCTGAAACAGTTCCTCAGAGGGGCTAAAAACTTAAGACCACCCAGGAGAGCCCCTACTCCAGCCTGGGACCATAACTTTGTATTGGAAGTGTCACTCTACCTCCTGAGCCAGCTGCAAATGCAGAGTTGAAATTCCTTTCTTGGAAAACAGCCTTACTTTTTGCCATCACTTCAGCAAGAAGGGTGTCTGAATTACAGGCCCTCATGGCAGTGGAGTCTCACTTTTCCATGCGGACATGGTGTCCCTCCTGACCAATCCCAAGGTGGCATCCAGTGTGGCCCTTGATCAGTCCATTCATTTGCCAACCTTTTCTAATCCACAGAACAAAGGGGAGCGAATACTGCACCCCTTAGATGTGCACAGACAACTTTAGATTTTATTGGACAGAACAAAACCTATCAAGAAATCTGAACTGTTGGTTGCATTTGCTGCAGGGGCGGAGGGGAAGGCCATTTCAGAGCAAATCTTTTCTAAATTGATAGGCTATTGCGTTCATTTCTGCTATAAGCACCATGGAAAACCTACCCCACAAGGAGATTAGACCACATTCAACCAGAGCTGCATCTACCTCTACAGCCTTTCTCAGAGGTGTCCCTACCAGGGACATCATAGAAGCTGCTACCTGGAGTTCTGTGCACCTTCACCAAGCATTACCATTTTCCAATTTTTTTCTAAATCCAGAGTTGGCTTTGCCACTGCAGTCTTGCAGAGCCTTATAGCTGGTCCTAATGCATTCTAATTTCCTCCTATCCTTAACTTTGGGAATCCACCCAAATGTGATTGCAACAGTGAAACACAAACATAGTACAGTTGTGTACACTTGCCATAAATGTAGATATCAGTGTATTCACTGTTGCAGTCCTAGTTACCCACTCTCCAGCCCCCTGACTTCTATTGTCTATACCGCTAGTCTTGCTTACTATGTTTAAAGCTTTTTGGTGTATTTGCTTTTTTGTTGGAGGTGTAACCTTGTGTGTATATATAATTGCTTCCCATTATGGGGGCACCTGACATCTGAGGCAAGAAAAACTGTTGTAATGGCGTCTGCTGCATGCTTTATACCCCTGACTTCATGGAAGATGAGACTGCAACTGATGCAGGACCCAAGACTTTGTTAATCAGGGCTACTGCAAGCAACCCAAATGTGATGACTGCAGCTGTGAATAAACTGTATCTACATTTGTGGTAAGTGTACGCAACTGTACTTTAACTGTGGTGTTAGTGAATGCTGGAGTGTTACCTTTGACACGTGTCATAGGTTTGCCATCACTGCTCTAGAAGCAGGTGGTAGCTCTCTAAGCCAACTGGTGTCTGCATAGGAGTGGTGTGTACATAGGTTTCCTGTGCTGACCTTGTCTGAGGTCAGCATGGATCTTCCATTTTGCATTTCCTATGAGGCTTTGCAGGAGTCTGATCTTGACATTAAGAGGGCATTGTGGTTTATCTCTGTTCCTAGAGGAAGTCTGCAGGTATTGCTCGGGGAGGAGGTTCCATGTACTTATTGAATCTTGCCAAGGATAAGAACTTTCAGTATTGGGGCTGACATCCATTTCATGAAAAGACTAAGCATGTTTTGGACAGTCCTAAAATCCACAAAGGGAATGGCAAGAGTTTACTCTTGTCTTTTCTGTCTTGGTTGCCCTGAATCATCTTTGAGGGATTTCTGTGCCTGCTCTTTCAAGCCCTACCCCTTCTAAATGGCCTAGGGAAGCAGATTCCTCTGAGGATTCAGTCTTGGGGTTGGGGGGGGGGGGTCCTTGTCCTGTTCACAAATGCTTTTTCTCTTAGCTTATGGTTGTGATGAGTCTATTAGCAATAATCCAAAGCACACGATAGTCACTAACAAAAAACTTTAATGAAGTTTTCAGGTCTCCACCCTTCATCAGCATACTAAACACATCACATTAATTACATTTAAATAGAGGAATATTAAAAACACATGATGTGATGAGTCTTAGCCCCAAGTCTCTTTGAGGAATTTTCCTTGGGACACAATTGCTAGGGAACAGCAATACTTTGTGGGATTCTGAAGTCAAATATTCAGGGAAGATGAGTTGCTCCAGGTGAATGCTCCTAAACCCTTGGCGGTACCTCCTGTGTTGGCTACCTTGTTGGAAGCAAAATGCTAGTCTCCTGACTCTACTTCCTCCTAAGATACTAGAAGGGTCCTGAAGCTTTAAAATTGAATCTTCAACTGTCTTAGGTTTTAAGTGGCTCACAACTCTCAAGTGTGGCTATGATGCTGCTTATGCATCTTCCAGAGCTGTCACTTTTTAGTCCTGTCCAGAGGCATTCTTGGTTGGTCTCCAATCTTGTCCTGAGAACATTAAGGTTGTTATTGGTGGTTCCTTCAGATAACCTTTTTGGACCGCTGCACCATCTTGTCACTCCAAGAGAACGGCGAAGCCTTTCAGGACCTTAAACCATTTTTCTCTCCTGGAAGGATAACTCTTCTGAAACATGGGGGTAGATCTGATTTTCTCTGCAGGCAGCCCTAACCCACCTCCAGGGGTGGGAAGGGTGGTAGGAAACCCTCTGCTAAAGTTTCTGAAGCTTCTGTATCCCACAAGCCTCTTATCTGAGCGTGCTTTGACAATTTGCCACCCTCTCCCCCAACACTCTTAAAACCCTGGCTCTGAAGTAGTTTATTTGCTTTTCAACCTGTGGGTTATGGATCCAAATTGGATCAGAGACTGCAGTTTCACCAGCATCTGATCTCAAAGCTCCTCCCCTTACCCGTAATACTAGTCTCCTTTCTTCCCCAGACCTGGTTTGCCACGCCTTTGCCTAGCATCCTGTTCTCAGAGCTCCAGGCATGATGCTTGCATAATGTTTTTCTCAACTCTTGGGGCAAGTATCTTTTTTCCTTGTATTAGGTTAGGGTTTCCCTTGCCTTTCCCTTGGTGGGTGGTCTGTTTTCAGACATGGCTGGCTGGAACAAGCCTGTCTTCAGAAAGTGTGTGGAGTGTGGCCTTAAGTTACCCCAGTGGATGGCTGCACTCTGTGCATGGTTTGTTTAAGGGTCTCATCTGAGACTGCTCTGTACAAGCTTTAACCTATGGGCCTTGAAAGACTGCAAGGCCAAGCTGGTCATGAAGACTGACTGCTTCGGGGGTGGCTGTCCCTGCTACTACTACTGTGCTCATGGCTGTGACTGCTACTTCAGCTTCTTCCTCCTCCCAGGCCAGGACTCACCCTCGTGTTCAGAGGCCTGTTGAAGGGATTTGCCTACAAAAGACTAGGAAGAGGTCCCCAGATATGTCTGCTCCATCAGGTCCTCCCCAGAAACTCCAGGCAGTTTCCAGGCCTAATACTGCTCTACTCCGGTCGCCTAGGTTCTCACCAGAGAAGGCTAGACCTTCTAGAGTATTGGTGCACTGACCTCTCTGCCAGTGGCTTTGTTTTGCTCCACCAGAAGTTTGAAGCAGAGATGAACAAAAGATTTATTTGCATCCAGATGGAGGTCTTGCCAGCCCCCTCACCCTCTGGAGGGGGGAGCTTGCTACATTTTTCACTCAACTTCTCTGATCAGACCCCAGTATCGGAGTTTTCAGATCAGAGGAGTCGAGTCAGGGTGTCCATGCTGTACTTGATGCCGGCCATTGCCCTGGGCACATCAGTTCAGACTAGTTTGGACCAGAGCAGCTCTTGGAGCTGTAGTCTGGGTGTCAAATCAGAAGCAGGATTTCCCTCTGCTCCAGCCATGTTGAGTCATGCCCCCCCCTTCAGCATCTCTGCCAAGATAACCTCATCGGGTCCAGGGAGGGTAACTTCCTTACTGGTGGCCCAGAAGGCTTGTTCTCCTTTGGCATTTGATGTGGTGGAAAGGGTGCTCGAGTGGGTGGAGACCACTGACTTTCCTCTGATTCCACCCTGGCTCTGTCAGCTCTGGATGTGACTTCTGCCATTGTGTCCACTCTGGTACTGTCCTTGCCCAAAGTGTCCCAGGTGGTTCCCCTTGCAGAACCTGACTGTCCCCTTCAGACAGTCCCACTGAGGAGGCTCCTTGCAAACGGACGTGCAGAAGGAGGCACCTGGACTCCTCTTCAAAGTTCCTCACCAAGGACACTGACTTGGAGGAGGGGGAAGGGTTCCTCAGCTCCCCCCATGACTGGCTCCTTTGGAGACATGGAAATCCTGCACCATTGGATGGGGTGGTCCACCCCCAAGCCTACCTTAGACAAGTCTGTTGCTGAAGGCCTTTGGCATGGGCCAGTCTACGTGGGTGTCACCTCTCATGGATTTATTGGTGGACCTTATCACCTCCCAGGCAGGGAAGGAACCAGACACCATAGAGCCAATTCCAAAGCACCCAGATAAAATCCTGAGCCCCCTCGGATAGACCAAGCTGGAACACAGGGTCCCCTGTAGATGCTATGGTGGTAGCAGCAGCCAGCAGGAAAGAATAGCCCAAGAAAGTATGGTTAATTCTCCTGACCTAGAGTCTAGGGTGATGCATCGCCTAAGGAAGCAGGTGTATTCAGCTACCTTTTCCATAAGGGCGCTGAATTACCTGGCACACACACATTACCAGACTACAGCACGACCTTGTTAGAGATAGCGGAGTTTTCCCTGGAGTCCATGTCGCTGGAGGATAAGTGTACATTCTCCACACAGATGGCCACTCAAAGCGGTATCCACTTCCATGGATCTCCTCTTGCGTGCTACCGAAGGAACAGCAAGGGCAGCTGGGTTGGGTGTTGCTATGAGGAGTCATGCTTGTCTCAGGCTCTGTTCATGGAGCCCTTTAAGGCATTTGCAAATGCCCCGTATGATTCTTCCTTGTTCAGGAAGACTGTTCGTGAAACATTGGTTCAAAGCGAAAAGAATAAGACTATCAGAATCTGCTTCTCTAACCTATCCTCTCCAGGAATCTGAGGGCAGATGTGATTCTGGAAGTGTCTGTATTCCTAGGATGCTTAGGACTCCCCTTTCTCCAGAGGTAGAGGGGATTTTGATCCTCTGCCCCGGAGGCGGGGAGGAATGTGGGATTTTGATCCGTTCTCTGACGAGCCCACACAGCCCTGAGGGGTTGACCGACTGATCTACTCTGGAAGCAGTCGGGGGTAGTTTGTACCGAACTGCATGAGTCTGTCAACAGACCGTTGGGTGCTTCAGATTATATCCAGAGGCTATTCTCTCCTTTGTGGAATCTCTTCCACCAAAACACCTCCCAGATGTACCACCCGTGCAAAGGGAGGTAGCAGTGCTTAAGATAGGCAAGCTGCTAAAGAATCTAGTCATCCAGTCTGTCCCTCATGACCTAGTCCAGATCTGGCATCTACTCCAGGTTGTTTTTTGGTGACAAAGACGGGACCAAAGACCTATTATGGATCGTTCCACCCTCAACCGGTGTGTTGCCAAAGAAGTTTTGGATGGTCACATTGCAGTCGATACTGCCATATCTGGAGGAGAAAGACTGGATGTGCTTGATATCCAGGACGCGTACTACCATATAAAGATTCACAGGTGCTCCAGGAGGATGTTCATCGTGCATACAGCTGCAGTCATAACAGATGGGTTATCCTGCCGTCAGGTGGGTCCTCTTGGCCGAATTCCAAAGTCTAGGTCCGGTGTCTGTTGTAGTCTCTTCTTCCCTGACGTCAGTGCGGCAGGGGTACAAGAGGCAGCAGACACCATTTTCTTCGGTCTTTCTTGCCGCGCGGTGCCCGAAGCAGTTAACAAGTGCCGGTTGGCCAGCTCCTGAGACTTAAAGTATTTCAGCCGAAGTCGTCTTGAGAGCGAAGTACACCGTTGGGGATACTTTTCTTGCCTCTGACCGATGTCAGACAAAGTTAATAATTGCATTTCATGTGGGAAGCAAATACCGCATAAGGATTTCCACTCTGTATACCTTGCTTGGGCCCAGACCACGACGTCTCGGCCTGCCGTTTTTGTGCTAGATTCAACAAACGCACTAAGCATCTGGTGGAGTTCGCCCTTCACTTTTTTGGCAAAAAATTTAATTATGTCGTCGGATACTCCGAATCCAGTTTTGAGCAAAAAACGCAAGGATAAGGACCGACATACGAGGTCCACACCACCTACTGAAGTCACGCTAAGGCTGACTACCAGTTCTCTGGTACTCGGCGATGCGCAGACGCAGCCCCTGAGTACTGATGACAATGCATTACCGGTGTCTTCAGTACCCGAGGTTGCAGGCTCCTCTGCCCCCATTGCTACTACAGATGCCGACGCCACTCCTGGCGGGGAAACTCGGAGTTTAGACAGGCCTGCCATTTCTCAAGGGGTCTTCAGGCCTTCCTCCTCTATTAAAGCCTTCACTAAATCTAGAACAGCCATGAAAACCAAAAAGCAGGTTCCTCAGACCCCCTCAAGGCACCATGCCTAAAAAACAAATGCTTAAAATGGCTGAGGATTTGATTACTCTTATCAGGGGCTCTCAACCCCCCTCTGACAAAAGGCCCAAATTAGAGGAAGACTACCCTTCCTCAGATCAAGCTTCTGTTACCTCAGAACTGTGAGGACCAGGATTATGCCTATTCTCCATTCGAAGATTCTGATGCAGAGGAGTCTATTCCCTCGGGGGGCCCCCCCCCCAGAGGACGACTTTTGGGGAAACCTTGCATACATTGAGGGAACACTTTCACTGGGAAGGCCAAGATTACTCAGATTCCAAGAAAAGGCTCAGGGAATTTCTTCTGCTCCCCCAGCATAGACCTCTGGATAATTCCACCTGTTTTAGATATATTGGATGTGTACACAGAAGCCAGCCTTAATCCTGATTCTTTGCCTCCAGCTCCTGTTAAACCAGACTGGTATTACCAGACTGGTATTACCGGGTTCCTAATTCTCACTAGTTCCTATATAAAAGCCATACTGCTGACACAGAAACTATTTCACAGGGTCCCACTGGAATTAAGGCCTCTACTGCTAAAAACCCATTACCTTCAGAGAGATTCCAGAGCTTTAGAAAGGTGGGGGAAAAAGGTGTACACCTCTGCCACTTTAACCATGAGGGCATTAAACTGTCAGTTCCATATGTTAAAGTATCAACAGTTTTTGATATCTCAGCTGAAAAGCAAGATGACACAACCAGAACAACCAGATTTAAGAGTTGCAGGATTTGTTGCATGGTGCAGAGCAAGTGGGTAAACATACCTTGCAGTGTAGTTTTGATGCTTTAGTTTAGAGGCCTCATGTAGAGCTGCTGTTATGTGGTCTGTTATACGTAGGCATGCTTGGCTCAAAGAGCAATCCTTACCAGATCATGTCAAAGCTAAATTATTAGATGCACCTCTTCAAAAAGATGTATTGTTGGGTGTTAAAGCTGAGGAGGTACTAAAGGAAATGGAGGAAAAAGCAAAATCAATGCAAACAGTGAAAGATTTCCTGCAGGTTCCTTTCCAGCCAGACAGACCTCAAAGGGGCAGATACAGGCGTCAAAGGGGTAGAGGGCAACCCCAAGGATCTTTCAGAGCCAGACAGTGGCAAGCACCAACCCCAAGAGGTGGAGAAGACAGATCTGTCTTTTAGAAAACAGACATAATGACTTGCCCCTACACCTGCCAAGGAAAGCTTTAATGGCAGCACCTTTGGGCAGAAAACTGACATTCTCAAAAAAATTGGCATATTGTTACAAGAAACAAATGTATTCTGGGCATTATAGACAGAGGCTACAGGTTCCCCTTTCACACCCTTCCAAAAATGAGTGGCATGCCAAACCTGCCACAATCAAAGGGCAGAGGCACAAACATTTCATCTCTCATGGACATGAAAGCAATTCAAGAGGTACCTGCAAAAGAACAAGGTCAAGGGTTTTATTCCAGACTATTCCTGGTACCAAGGAAAGACATTGGATACCTATCCATCCTAAACACATACCTACAGGTGCCAAAATTCAAGATGCTCACATTACAGCAGCCTCTTCCCATGCTGGGCAAGGAGTCTTGGCTGGTAACATTGGACCTCAAGGAGGCATACCTGCATGTCCCTATCAGACAAGATTGCAGAAGATACTTCAGATTTCTTGCAGGTTCAACCCATTACCAATTCTCTGCATTGCCCTTTGGCTTATCTACTGTGCCCAGAGTTTGCGAAATGCCTGGCATCAGTAATCACCTTCTGCAGACTACAAGAGATACAAATCTACCCATATCTGGATGACTGCCTGATCCAAGCAGACAGCAAGGACATACTACTGCAGCACCTGGGGTTTGTATTAAAACTATTGAACTTCCTGGGATACAGTCAACAAAGAAATCAACTTATACCCTCTCAAATAATTTTCCTGGGTGCCAGCTTGGATACAACCACCCAGATGGCCTACCTCACGCCAGACAAGCAAGGGCAACTGTCTCAACTTCAGAAAAATGGCAACTTATACCAGGCTAACTGCAAGGAAAATCCTGCAGGCTCTGGGATTCATGGCATCTTGCATCCTACTAATCCCATGTGCAAAGCTGCATATGAGGAAACTTCAATGGTACCTAAAAAAAACTTAAGGTCTCAACGCAGCCACAGCTTGGAAGCAATTATACCACTCATTCCATGCCTTCAAAAGGAATTTGTGGTGGGCTCAAGCTTGCCAAAGAAACACAGGTCTTCCTTTCTGTGTACCTCAAGCAACTCAAATAATCACAACAGATGCCTCAGACTACGCCTGGGGAGCACACATGACAGATCAGTGCGTTCAGGGAAAATGGACTCAGAGAAGCACCTTCACATCAACCAAAAGGAAATGCTAGCCATGCAAAAGGCTATTATGACCTTCAAAGACCTACTGCATCCAGGCCAGCTATTGATAAGGACAGACAACACCACAGTGATGTGGTACATAAACAGGGAGGAACTCATTCATACCCCTTGTGCAGGCAAGCCATGACCCTATGGAACACAGCACTGGAATTGCAAATTCAACTACAGGCGCAATTCCTGCCAGGGAAGGAAAACACATTGGCAGGCAACCTAAGCAGAAATATGACAGATCCACACAAATGGAAGTTGCATCCTCAAGTTTTCACAAAGATAACTCGGGCATGGGGACAGCCAGACATAGATCTCTTTGCTACTTGCAGACATTGCCAGTTGAAAAAATTTTGTTCAAGGACCTATCATCCACAGGCCTGGAAAGTGGACGCACTTTTCTTCAATTGGGCAACACTGATAGTCTATGCCTTCCCGCCTCTTCCTCTGCTGCCCAAAGTTCTATTAAAATCCAGAGCAGAGAGGCCGAAAATGATTCTCATTGCACCAGACTGGCCAAGACAACACTGGTATCTGCTCCTGAAGAGCCTGACACATTCCCCACCATGGATTCTGCCTCTAGTCCCTCTTCTGTTCCAGCACAACTACAAAACTCTTCACAGCCATCTCAAAACTCTAAATCTAGCTGCATGGAGAATTCATTGATTTCCCAACAGTTTCTCCTCTCCAAGGAGGTGCAGGATGTCCTCTTGGAGGCCAGAAGACCTACTAGAAAGGCCTACTCTGCCAAATGGAAACTATTTTGTGCCTGGAATCAAAAGGGACAGAATCCTTGGGTAATAAATGTACCTCAAATTTTACAGTACCTAGCCGAGATGTTAAACAATGGACTTTCCTTCTCCAAGAGCCACGCGTCAGCCATTTCTGCACAATACAACACAGACCCTCCTTTATTCTCTCATCCTCTCTTAAGGCAGTTCCTCACAGGGGTAAAGAATATAAAACCCCCAAGGAAACCACCAGTCCCTGCTTGGGACCTCATCGTATTCGAAAAGCTGACCCTTCCTCCCTTCGAGCCAGCTTCTTCATCAGAGTTACAGTACTTGTCCTGGAAAACAGCCTTTCTTCTGGCTATCACCTCAGCTCTCAGGGTTTCTGAGCTACAGGCCCTCATGGCTGTGCAACCATTCATTTTCCATCAGGACAGTTTCCTTATGAACCAACCCTACCTTTATGCCAAAGGTAGTATCCAGTGTAGCTTTGAATCAGACTATCCACTTACCTACCTTTTTATCCTAATCCACAAAACAAAGGGGAAAGACTCCTACATTCCTTGGGACATTCACAGACAACTTTGTTACTACTTGGACAGGACAAAGCCATTCAGGAAATCTGAGCAACTCTTTGTCCTATGCTGCAGGTGCTCAAGGAAAGGCTATTTCCAAGCATCCAATTTCAAAATGGATAGCCCACTGCATACGCTTTTGTTACTCATTTCATGGAAAAACTGTGCCTGCATGTATCAGATCCCACTCCACCAGAGCCACAGCTACCTCTGCAGCCTTCCTCAGGGGGTCCCTACCAAGGACATTTTGGAAGCAGCCACCTGGAGTTCAATGCACACTTACAAGCACCATCACCTCCCCCTATACTCAAAATCTAGAGCAGGCTTTGCCACAGCAGTCCTGCAGGGCATCCTAGCCCCTCCTAGTTCCACTTAGTGCCTACCACCCTTACTTAGCTTTGAGATTCTACCCATCTGTTATGACTGCAGCTGTATGCACGATGAACATAGTACAGTTTTGTACCTACCATAAATGTAGATGTTAGAGTGCTCATACAGCTGCAGTCCAGGTTGCCCTCCCTCCAGCCCCTCTTAGAACAGGCCTTATGACAAACTCTTTTCATACAACCTTTTTGGGGTATTCTTTTATGGTGTATTTGCTTGCAACTACTGTTTTTGATTTTTCAACATTGCATCTTTGCAAAACATTGATGTCCTTCACGAATGCAACTGCAGTCATAACAAGGGTTGTCCTGCCTCAGGCAGCCCTCTGTCGGCCGGATTCCAAAGTCTGGGTCCGACATCGGCTGATGTCGCATTTCTCTCCGACATCAGAGCGGCTGGAGTATGAGCATCAGCCGACGCCATCTTCAGTCTTTCTTGCCGTGCGGTGCCCGAAGCAGAAGCAGTTCACAAGTGCCAGTCTGTCAGCTCCTGTATTCTTCAAATCCGAAGTCATCGAAAAGCCAAGTACCCCGTTGGGGACCTTTTCTTGCCTCAGCCGATGTCAGAAATTACTGAAAGTAAATTGTCTTGTGGTAAACAAAATCCTCATAAGGATTTCCACTCTTACTGCCTTCCTTGCCTTGGTCCAGACCACTATGTCTCTGCCTGTGCTTGCTTCAATAAGCGCACTCAGGCGCCAGGCGGAGTTCGCTGAAGACTTTTTGGCGAAAAATTTGATTATACAATGCTGTCGGAACTACCGACATCGCAGACTCCTAAAACTAAAAGACCGGGGCCGACATCCTCGGCCCACGTCTTCCACCGACACCACGCCAAAACCACCCGCGAGTGCCCCGGTTCCCTCTGAGGCGGTTATTTCACCGCTCCGAACCGAAGACACCGCATTACCGATACCTCTGATACCGGAGACCACAGACGCCAGTTATTGATTTTCCTCTGGATATTGAAACAGAGGAAATGTCCGAGACCATTGCTGTGGATAAGGTCACTCCTGCACGTGGAGCTGCTAGGCCTCCCATGTCTATCAAGGCCTACACACGTGCTAAGGCAGCCAGCAAGACCAAGCACCATACTGCTAAAGCCTTACCTCAGCCTGCTCCTGAAACACAAATCATGACTATGGCCGCAGATTTAATTTCCATGATCAGAGGTTCCCAGGCCCATCCTGAGAGAGGACCCCAGCCTCCTCCTGATAAGAGGCCCAGGGTTGAACCCTCTGACCCTCTCCCTTCAGATGAAGATTCTGAGGACTCTGTTCACTCAGCCAGGAAGAGCCCTTCCAGACCAATGAGGACTCAAATGCAGAGGACTCCATCCCCTCTGCCTCCCCTCCTGAGGATATTTCTTTTGGGGAAGTCCTGCATTCCATGAGGGAGCATCTTAAGTGGCAAGGCCAGGAATATTCTGATTCCAGAAAGCGCCTTCGAACCTTCCTTAAGCCCCAACACAGGCCCTTAGCTATACCTCCTGTGCTTGTTTTGGATGATCTATACTCTGACTCCAGTGTTACCCCTGATACTCTTCCTCCTGCCCCTGCCAAGCCTGGCAGATATTATAGGGTCCCAGAAACACATTCTCATTTCTTTAGGGCCCATGTTGATTTTAGAAAATTTCACAGGGACTGAAAGGGGTTTCAGCTACCACCGCCAAAAATCCTTTGCCTTCCAACAGGGAAGCTAGGTCATTAGAGAGATGGGGGAAGAAGGTTTACACCTCCATTACTTTATCTATGAGAGCACTGTATTGTATCATATGTTTCAATATCAGGATTACCTGTTAGATGATTTGCAGAAAACCTTGGCCTCTCCTGAATCTTTAGATAGGAAGTCTTTGCAGGAGGCTGTACATAATTCTCAGCAAGTTAGCAATCACTTCAGTGTGGATATGATGCATTGGAAGCTTCATGTAGGGCAGCTATGATAGGGGCGGTCATTTGTAGATATGCATGGTTAAAAGAACAACCTCTACCAGATCATGTTAAGGCAAAACTTCTTGATGCACCCTTGGAAAAGAACAAGCTTTTTGGTGCTAATGCTAAAGATGTCTTAAGTCCATTGAGGAAAAAGCCAAGTCAGTCCAGACGGTCAAAGATTTCCTCCAGGTTCAGCCACCCAGATTCAGCAGGAATTGGCCTTCTAAAAACTGGTCCTTTCCTAATCCTGAAATTTCAAAGGGGAAAAAACAGACGTGGCCGAGGAAGAGGACAATACAGAGGTTCCTACAGGGGACGACAATGGCAACCAGCAAACCAAAGAAGTGACACAGGGGTTTCTCCTGTCCCACAGGGACAATCTCAATGACTTTCCTCTACTTCCGCTGACCAAGAAGCAAACAAGCTCCTTTGGGCAGAAAATTATCTCTGTTTTCAGACAATTGGCACAGATTGACAAAGGACAAATGGATTTTGGACATTATAGACCAAGGTTACAGGTTCCACTTTCATACCTTGCCAAGAAAACAAGGCATGCCAAACCTACCACAAAACCAGAGGGCAGAGGCTATCAAGCAAATTTCTCTGCTTGCTCAGATCAAAGCAATAAAGTTCCACAACAAGAACAAGGCCAGGGGTTTTATTCAAGACTGTTCCTTGTTCCAAGAAAAGAAACTCAGTGGAGACCAATACTGGATTTGTCCGCATTAAACTCTTTTCTCATAGTACCAAAGTTCAAAATGCTGACTATAGCAACTCCTTCCCATGCTGGGCAAGGGGTCTTGGCGGATTACTCTGGACCTCAAGGAGGCATACCTGCATGTCCCTATCAGACACAGCTGCAGAAAATACCTTGGATGTCTTGCAGGGCCAGAGCATTATTCTCAGCATTGCCATTTGGCTTATCTACTGCGCCCAGAGTATTCACGAAATGCCTGGCTTCAGTAATTGCTCATTGCAGGCTCCAGGGGATCCAAATTTACCCGTACCTGGACGACTGCCTCATACAAGCAGACGACAAACTGATTTTGACAAACTTCAATTATGTCATACATCTGCTACAGGCTCTGGGATACAGTCAACTTCCAGAAGTCAAGACTTCAGCCATCCCAGCAAATAACCTTCTTAGGAGCCAAACTAGACACAGCCTCTCAAATGGCTTACCTGACAAAAAAGGGTCATCAGCGCGTGGGGCAAATGCATGGCTCACCAATCCTAGAATACAAGGCAAAAAAACAGAGCCAGCATACAGTATTCCAAATTTTGTTGTAATGAAAATTAAATCATTACAAGAGAAAACCGGTTTCGGCAGGAACAAACACAGCATTCCTCAGTGTTACTTACATGCATAGTGATGAACAAGGATATTTATACATACATACTCATTATTAATTAATTTCAATCAAAGATTTTCATTGAGACCAGGTGGGAATAATCCCCCCAGTTTGATTATCCACTTTTTTCTTTGGTGTTCAGAACTGAGTGTAATCCAGTTTTGTTGTGCTTATTGCCAACAATTTTGTCAGTTATGATAAAGGTGAATTTAGCAGAAGCATGTACTAGATGGTGTTTATATAAGGCATTATTCTGCCTCTTATTTTTGATGTTGCTGATATGTTCTGAAATCCTGATTTTAAGTGGTCTGGATGTTTGTCCTACATAAAATGAACCACAATGGCAGGTGGCTAAATAAATGACCCAGTCAGTACTGCAGTTTGCAAAAAACCTGATCATAAACTACTGGACAGTTTCTGCTTGAGAATTGTTTGTATAAACTGTGACAAGATCAATAAGTCCAATGTCCACAAGGGTAGCAACCTGTTAATGGGTCCCCTGTCAGTGTTTGAGATTAGGGTCATCATGCCTATATCCATGTTTGAAATGGTTAAAGAACCCAAATTCTTTCCCTTACGAAAGGAAAAAAGGCATTTATCTGGTGTAAGACTGGTTATATCTGGGTCATATTTGAGTGTTCCAGTGTCTGTGCACACTATCAATCAGTTAGAATTTCTGGCATACGTGGTCATGAATCTTAGAATGGGGTCTCTATTCCGTTTGTGCTTATTGTATTTCAATAGGTTATCTCTATCAAAGGAATCAACCATATTGCTGGCAGCTAGGACATAGCCCATGCCATAACCCCTGGATTTGAATCTTTTGGTAAGGTCTCTCCTGTGAATCTGAAGAGGAATCATTGGAACAAATGCGTTTGGTTCTGATGAATTGATTTTGGAATGTTGCGTATAACGTGGGGGGTGAAAACTGAGGCATGAAGGATAGTGTTGTACTCGGGATGTTTTCTGAAAACCTCAGTGGATAAGGTGTTGTCAGCTAGCTTAGTAACAGCAACATCCAAAAAAGTAATGTATTGACCGTCATACTGGACAGTGAATTCCAGTCCCCAAATGTTTAGATATGTGAGGAATTCATGTAACGTGTTTCACCCGTCCAAACCAACCAGCAATCGTCAAGGTAGCGTCTCCAGATGTCAGTGTATGGTAAAAATGTGTTATTGATGGAATTATAAATAATATGGTGTTCCACGAAAGCCATGAAGAGATCCACATAAATGGGGGCAAAAGATGCCCCCATAGCTGTCCCCTTGACCTGCCAGTAACATTTGTCTAAAGAAAAAACATTACTGGTGAGGACCAATCTGGCTAGCTCTATCAAAAAGAAATTGAAAGTGGATGGAAATAAATCAGCCTTGTTCAACCAAAAAGCCAGGGCCTCAAGTCCAGATTGGTGTGGGATATTGGTGTATAGAGCACAGACATCCAGGGTACACAGTAACCAATTTTCCTCAAGCTGACTATCCGAAACAATCTGAAGAAAACTGGTGGTGTCATGTAATCTTGATCGTATCATGCCCAATAAAGGTTTAAGATGTTTGGTAAGAAACATTGAAAGGGGTTCTGTAATGTAGCCCCTTACGGAAACAATTGGTCTACCCGGAGGATTTGAGGGATCCTTATGGATCTTGGGCAAGAAGTAAATATATTGAGTAGATGGATCCTTGACAATGAGATGTTGTGCAGTGTCATTGGTTACGATACATTCATCTCTGGCCCAGTGTATGAATTCCTCTGTTTTTGAAACCTGGATGTAGGATCAATCCTCATCAAGGAATAATATTTGGGATCAGACAACTGTCCGTTTGCCTCTGTCATATTGTTCTGTAATTCAAAAATCGCTTCACGTTCATCTCAAGAAATGTTGCTAGATTTAAATTGAATATCAGAACCAGAAAAATGGAGATCATTAAGAATTTCTCTCACTGTTGTACCAGTGGATGCATGGGTGGAACAAATGTGGATTTGTGATATATAAATCTTTCATTCACATCATGCCCGGAGTCACCAAAAAATAGTTTGAGATTCAAGGTTCTACAAAAAGAAACAACATCTTGAGCCAACAAATCCTCAGACCATGAAACCTGGTACAAAAGACAACCCTTTATTAAGGACCAACAGATGTGTGGGGGATAATACATAATCAGATAGATTTTAGCACATTGCTATTTGAAGTATCTAGTTCTCCATGACCATTTTCAGTAAGCTTTCTAAATTGGTGATTCCTCCTATGTTTTCTCCCCCCTCTTTTGTATTTGGACCTAAAGGGATGATGTTTGGATTCTGTTTAGGGGAAGGTGACCTGGATGTGCTTTGAAATTCACTGTCTGTGCCGGATGAAATCTCTTCTGTAGAAGATACAGGTATATTACCTGTCTTTTTCAGAATAGACCGAGGTCTTTTCCTCTTGGGGGTTCTCTGGGCCCTTGGTGTGAATCTGACCTGTTTGATATTTGCAAATGGGTTATTGCTGTGATAACCCCCTTCATCCCTCTGGAATTTCTTCAACTTCCTTATCTGTAATTGGTCCTCTAGAGTTTTGAGGTCATTGGCTACTTTATTCAGCTGTGTTTTAAAAAATGTTTCGCCCTCAAAAGGTTTGAGTTCACCCACCAGCCTTGAAACTGTTTGGATCTCAGAATCTATGATTCTATCATGAAATTTGGATGAAGTTTCAACAAAAGATATAGAGGCTTGCTGCTGAATGGCGGACCACTGGTCCATGAGTTCCTGGTCTGGATTGGAAACTAAAGGTTGGATCCGTACTCTCAACCCTCTGGGAGTGATACCTTTGGCCAAATAGGCCTTGAATAATTTAGAATGCCAGATATTTGATCTGAGTGTTTTTAGATGGCCAAAGAGGTTCTGAAATGCTACTGTGCATTTGGTTTGAGTCACTCTGATCTATAGTCTGGATTCTGTCAGATGAATTGTGGCCAAGACCAAATATCCTCAGGTCCTCTGTCGGCAGATAGACCTGTTATGAAAGAAGTTAAATCCATGCTTCTTAACTGACAATATCAGTCAAAAACAATTTTTACTGAGTCAGCTAGGATAATGGGGACAATTACAGCCCAAGTCGTAGAAAAAGATAACGACTGACTCCTGAAAATTGGTACTGAGAGCAAATCAGTACTGTTGGACTATGCCCAAGTATCCACCAAACAGCAGACAAGATAATGTCCAATAGTATACAACCAAAATGATTGTTTCAAACTTGAAGTGAACAAAAAATGAACCCCTTGGGGAAAAGAGCACATGAAAACCACATGAGGAACATGCACACAAATATTTGAACACGCTAGTACAACTTCAAAGTACTTAAGCTATAAATGCAGAATTCATTATCAAAAAACGGGTGTTCATTAATATATAAAAAATTTGCTGTAATGTAATCAAACATTGGTGGACTGTATGATAAGTCCTCTAATACAAAAGATGCAGCTGCCTGTCGCTGACCTCACTTCATAAATATAATCACTGTAAATAAGTCAAAACATTATTAGCTGGGGGAATCTGTGAATATTTGTGAATATAACAATTAGCAAATATCCATAGCACACCACAAAATTATTTTAGTTGTAAATGATTACTAGTTTGCTAATGGTATGTGAAAAATGACTTGAAACAGCTCAACTGCATGTACAAAAACCAGAAAGTTGTTGATTGTAATACAACTGCATAATATAGCAAAAATTTTTGAAAAATCAGAATTAGTATAGCACTCAAGATATGGATGTCTCAAATTGTTGAGAGTTAGAAAAGTACCTGTGTATAGGGATTTCTAGAATGGGACTCTTAGTCCATGGTAGAAAAACCAAAATCCAGTCCAAAATATCCAGCATGCACCTAATCTGAGAAAGGTTGGATAAAACACATGTTCCGATGTAAGAATATCCACCAAACGAAAAAATAAACTTGGATGAAGGTTTATTCTTATTCCACTAATTTATTCAGGTCGGCACAATGTAGCTCAGGATAAAATAACAGCAAACTTTCTGTCAGCAATGAAGAATATAACTGTTAACAGGCAAAAAGTCAAAGCGTTGTGTTCAGAGAGTAACAAAACTTCACTGCGTTAAGCTAGGTTGAATTGAAACAAAACAGACCAATGGGAATGTATCAGCATATGTGCGTGCGT